>NC_091552.1:37454476-37474476 GCF_042767895.1 Penaeus vannamei
TACCCTGCATTTCATTGCCTATAAATTTTCGTCTTCTTGACAGTGAGTAGAGTCTCCCCTACTCTTTTAAGAGACGCTCCTAAATGCAATAGTTCATCAGTAAACTTTCATCCTTAGTTTAGGTATGGTAATTCATCATATGTTACAACGACTTGTTGATACTCTTGTCATAGTAATTACCAGAAATCCAACTTGAACATTCATAACAAAAATAGTAATTTAAAGCCGGCCTTTATAACAAAGGTTGGCATCAGGGAAGCATTCACGATCGGAATACTTCTAAAGGCCATCAATGTACAGCCAACAATAAGAGCGGTGTCGGCTCGCCAAACCAGAGAGATCATGCCCTTCTTACCCTGAAAAGAGGCCTGCGTTCAAACATGGGATGGTTCGAATGTGAGGAGGGAAATTACGGAAATCAGGCAAAGAAGTGCAATAATGAATGAAATATATATGGAGAGGGAGAGAGAAAGAGAGGGCTCTCTTTTATCCCTGTTTAATTTTCAATTTGATGGATATATTGGAGACGTGCTTTAAGAAATGATTGATCGAATATCATTTCGAAAATGATTATCATGAAATCTTATCACACGTTTTATTTGCATTCCATAGCATATTTTCTATTTTTAAAAATCCTTAGATATTGTTAGACCTTACTATTCATATCAATATTCATCAGACGGAAGTATCCATCGTTTGCATTATGCCAGAGCCGTATATTAATATATGGCTTTGCATTATCCCAAGCAGCTATTCTCTCTCTCCTCCGTCTTATATCACCTGGATCCGCTATACAGATAATGGTTAACTTTTGATATGCTATTTGGAAAATAGAATAATACTTATGACAATATTTCATACGCCATTATATTTTCCAAATGTTTATAATTATTTTACCAAAATAACGAAATAAATGTGTAAAAGACGGACTGAACAGGCGATATCGAAAGTAATGGGTTTCTTGTATAGTTTGGAGGGGGAACACCGTCAAGGTGTTCGACAGCCGTTGAAATAACAAATAAGGCGTAAGAATAGGTCAAGGCAAGGCTAAGGGAATACTCCATTAGCCTTCACTAGCTTTATTCTGCCTAAGGCTAAGGGAATATTCCATTAGCCTTGACTAGCCTTCACTAGCTTCATTCTGCCTAAGGCTAAGGGAATATTCCATTAGCCTTGACTAGCCTTCACTAGCTTCATTCTGCCTAAGGCTAAGGGAATATTCCATTAGCCTTGACTAGCCTTCACTAGCTTCATTCTGCCTATGGCTTCGCGATTCATGAACATGACTGGAGGTCGTGGTTAGCAGGAGGCACCTACGCGAAATAAAAGGAAATCAATATCTAAAACTTTACACCTCTTTTCCTTTTACGGTATTATTAAAAATGCAACCTCACACTTGATTTAAAGAATTTGAGCTTACCTAGTGGTAGAACACATCATTCTATGAAAGTTTTCTTGTTGATATATTAATATACCCTTTTCTGCGCAAATTGACAATAACATAGACAAAAAAGTCATTAAGAGCTACGGAAAATCGAACGGATTTATAGCGAATGACGTATGCGAGGGAAATCAAATGAGCCAATCAGATTCGTGTGTGAACGTGACATGAACATAGACACTCAATAGAACCAATCAGATAGATCATCACGTGACAACAGAAGCTGGGCCTAGGAGAAGCCATTTGAAATTCAAATCAGTTCCATCATCGTTAGACAGTGTGCAGGTTATGAGAACAATCATTTCGATTTCATCCCGAAATATCACGGGAATAACGAAGCAAGTTTATTATATTTAGGAGATCACGGTGTACTTCCATTGGAAGCATAATGCCCGCACCGTAAGATACCGTGTCAGTACAGAAAAGACAGACACCTGTGGGTTTGTGGTGTATGGAAAAAGGTCCAAAAAACAAAACGAAGAAAGCAGTGTAACTTTACCGTAAGCGATCGCAATTCTCGCCAACGACCTGGAATATCACGGAAATAACGAAGCAAGTTTATTATATTTAGGAGATCACGGTGTACTTCCAGTGGAAGCATAATGCCCGCACCGTAAGATACCGTGTCAGTACAGAAAAGACAGACACCTGTGGGTTTGTGGTGTATGGAAAAAGGTCCAAAAAACAAAACGAAGAAAGCAGTGTAACTTTACCGTAAGCGATCGCAATTCTCGCCAACGACCTGGAATATCACGGAAATAACGAAGCAAGTTTATTATATTTAGGAGATCACGGTGTACTTCCAGTGGAAGCATAATGCCCGCACCGTAAGATACCGTGTCAGTACAGAAAAGACAGACACCTGTGGGTTTGTGGTGTATGGAAAAAGGTCCAAAAAACAAAATGAAAAAAGCAGTGTAACTTTACCGTAAGCGATCGCAATTCTCGCCAACGACCTGGAATACCCCGACGATCCCTGTGACCCACAGCCTGGCCCGTCTGGTGTTAATGCATAAGGTAAGATGTGGTTAAAACTATTCCTGCGTCTGGGCTCTCTCCTGCCGGAACATACAAGGTGAAGATTTTGCAGACCAGTTGGGGGTGGACAGCCCCCCCTGAAAGGGAGTATAAGTGGGAAAAGCCCTCTGTATCTACTGAAAACGTGTTAAACTACTTGCCGGAACATACGAGGTGAAGATTTTGTAGACTAGGGGCCGGGGGCCGGATTTACTAACGTCTTACGATATCGTAAATGGTCTGTTTGTATCGTAAAACAAGTTATTCTCTAGTTTCTCGAAACGAGCGTATTTTCAAAACACTCCCGAGGTCGTAAACATATCTCCGTACGAGAGACATTTACGGGAGCCCGAAACCTCTCGTGACGCTTATCGTAGCAACCCTCCTCAGCTCATATCAGCTTCATAAATACCTTCAAGAGTGTGTAAATGTCACTTTGCCACGTGAAAATCAATTAATGTGCAAGAGCAACCTACTGAGGATGCATAGTAACGGAAAAAAACAATATGACTAATATAAATAAGGATTGGCCTTTGCCAATGCATAGAGGTGCGGAAACACTTGATGTAAATCACTCAGCAAGTTTAATTTATCATGAATTTAAGGATCTCTAACACATCTTCAAGTACGAAATCTGAATGAAAATGCATAATTCCATCATTATGACTATTTTCCTCAATAGCAACAAAACATAATAAATATTTAATAACAAATGTTACCAATATACAAACACACACCTTAATAGCCTAATGTAAAATTACATTTAACATTGGATCCATTTCTTTATGAATAATGATCAAGATGAATATTTTACTGGATTGTAACAAATCTCTATCATAATACCTTATGAAAATATAACGAAATGCTTGATTTTTTTGAGACATAGATATGAATATATATGTGATCTCTTTCCCTCTACATATATGTGTCTATATATATATATACTGTATTCATATATGCATATATACATACAATTCTGTATATACAAAAATATATACATGTATATGTATATATATATATATATATATATATATATATATATATATATATATATATATATGACTAGAAATATACATGTACTGCATATCTTTTGGCATGTGTATATATATAGGCCTACACACACACACACACACACGCACACACAGATATATATATATATATATATATATATATATATATAATACATATATATATTTGTATGTATATATATAATATATATATGCATATATAGATTAATAGATATGTATATGTGAATGTTTGTATGTATAATGTATATACATACATACATATACATACAAATGTATGTTTATGAATATATATATATATATATATATATATATATATATATATATATATATGTATATATATGTATATAATATATATATATATATATATGTATATAATATATATATACATATATATATATGTATATAATATATATATATATATATATATATATATATATATATATATAGAGAGAGAGAGAGAGAGAGAGAGAGAGAGAGAGAGAGAGAGAGAGAGAGAGAGAGAGAGAGAGAGAGAGAGAAAAAGAAAGAGAGAGAGAGAGAGAGAGAGAGAGAGAGAGAGAGAGAGAGAGAGAGAGGTAGGTATCAGAATTTATAAGACTATTTATAAAGGTGGTAATAAAAGGTAATGATTCACCAGGTGGTGATATAGATAATGTTTTAAGTAAAACTCATTAGTGTTGCCTCAGTTCACCGGATAACGTTCTGTGATTGGTCGATTTTTTCCCGAGCTAACGCTGATTGGTCGATCGAACCGTTCTTTTAGGAAATAAAGCCCTACGACACCTAGCGATAGAAAATTCGGTCGTTACTGTAACGAGACCCCTGCGCTCTCGTTGTTTGGCGTTTGAAAATAGGTCGTAAAGTCGCTAGTTGAGAAATCGTTGATAGTTCTCGTAACTGTTACGAGAGACAGCGTTTACGAGAGAGTTTAGTAAATCCAGCCCCGGATTCACTAACATACGATCGTAACGCATTTACCAGTGGTCATTTACCATTGCGTTTACCAGTCATGGCAAAGCGGGATTCATGAAGAAATGGTATTTTGGATATGCTGTGTTACAATCGTAAATCGACTCATTCTAATGGTAGCCAACAGAGTGCTCTAGTAAAGCAATTCAACCAACCAGCGAGCGCTATACATAATCTTTTAGGTTCCTTCGGCCAATCACGTAACATGTAAACAAAACTAGACACAGCGAGATTGTTTAAATAATCGTCAGAGCTAAAACACTATTTAAGCACATGTAGAAAAAAGAATACATTTATTTGATTATATCCATCATGTTAGATATATATTTACTGTATAGATAGGAACCAATAAAAACAATGCTATATCAATATATCGTTGTTAACTCAAACCAAAGAGACAGTCCAAACCGATTTTTATTTATATATTTTCCATCGTTGTTAAACAAAGAATCGGATCAAACATTTTTTTTTTTATTGGTAATTTTCTATATTACGTCCGCATGACCGATATCGACGATTTTGGTATCGTTGGATTCCTCTCACTCTATACAATGCAAATAGATAAGGTTTTATTGCGCGCCAACCCCCCGTTAGCGACAAACTTGGTCCCGATTGCGGGGGCGACGATGTCGGAGCGCCGGACGTAATATAGAAAATTACCCGAATAATTGAACCTCACAATGAAAATAATCAGTTATTCACATGACTTTCCATTGCAGGGGGCTGCGCCCCTTGCGACCCCCCCTGGGGGGCTGCCGCCCCCCAACCCCCGCCGAGGAAACAAAACCACCACGTATTCACGGCAGGATAGAGCGCACACGAACTAGATGCGGAGCCGATAACCTACAATAACCTAGGATTTTTAAGGTACTAACCTGATTTATTAATGCCGCTAATTACTTGGGAGGGTGCTCCTTTGCCGCATAATGTGAAGGAGGCAGGGTGCTTTGAGATTGCGCAAAGAAAGAGCCCACGAACATCGAAGCAGACCAGTCACACCTCTGCCTCTTCTGCTTCCTGACCGCCACGGCCCTATCACACCTGAATCTTTTCTTCTTCAGGTCTAGGCGTGCTGGCTGCCCGCACCTGCCGCAATCTTTCTCACGACGAAGGAGGCCGTGGCGGAAGCACATATCTAGCATTTTTTCTTGGCTAATGGCAATCTCGCGCAGAAAATCCGTCTCGGAGTACGAGCACCCTCCACACTCGGCCATCGTGGCGACTATGACTGACTTCTGAACGCGACGGTTATTTCGGTTAGGAATACGAATGTCGTTATTCCAGAGGAAGGGAAACTCGACTTTGAGGCCATCGGTGTAACATCGAAAAAGGCGCAAAACCCGCCGACGAGGGCGGGCCACCGTGTTTATCCTGATTATACTACAATCGTCTCTATATACAATGCTGACTATAATAAGGTTAAAATGCTGATTCAGTGAGAATCTTACAAGGTAATACGCCCCCTGTTCCGACATCGACGATGATTGTGTAACGCTCTAGCCTGCCGTGAATACGTGGTGGAGGTCTTGTTTCCTCGGCGGGGGTTGGGGGGCGGCAGCCCCCCCCAGGGGTGTTCACAGGGGGCGAAGCCCCCTGCAATGGAAAGTTATGTGAATAACCATGGTTATTATGGAAAGTTATGTGAATAACCATGGTTGTTATGGAAAGTTATGTGAATAACCATGGTTATTTTCACTGTGCGTTATATTATTAGTGCTATTTAACCCCGCATTTTCCCTGGAACCTTTCATGCCCTCCCCTGCTATCGGGGCCAAGTTTGTCGCTAACGGGGGGTTAGCGCGCAATAAAAACTATATATTTGCAATGTGGAGAGTGAGAGGAATCCAACGATACCAAAATCGTCGATATCGGTCATGCGGACGTAATATAGAAAATTACCTTTTTATTCATCATTTGACATTGTTGTCAAAGGAAATATCTCAAGCTTATTCTTGCCCATGCACTTTGGAGTGTATTGTCAAAATGCCGATAGATACAGATATTGCTATACTCATTGAGTGTTGGTATTGCCAGTTTATATATCAGCAAGGTAGTTTTTTTCTATAGCATTTGTAATAATTAAGTCAGAGAAGAACTCTTTAAGAGTTCACTTATTTATCGGTTCCATGCATTCTAGTATAATGTAGGCCTATAAGTTCACGAGAATGTGTGTGTATTTTATTCTTGCTAGTTTCATGTGAAATTTGCATTTCTTCACTATTTCCGCACTGTGATATCTGTTTGCCATTATATTAGTTACATCAGGTGTAAAAACAAATCCAAAACTTTGCTTTCATATTGTTTTTTTGACGAGATAACATGTGATGACATCGTCTTCCCAGAAGTTACCAGTGCTCTGACTACTGGTAAAATTTACCATGGTAACTCCAATGGCAAGTCGTTAGTGAATACCACCGCTGTCTGTTTACCATGGTAACTATAGTTACCATTGATTTTACCATCGTAAGTGCGTTAGTGAATCCGGGCCCAGGCGGGGATAGGGGGGCGGCAGACCCCATAAAAGGAGTATAAGGGGGCGAAACCCACTATATCTTCTGAAAACGTGTCAGATACCCTTTTTGCCCGGACTCTACCCTATCGGAACATTCGAGGTAAAGATTTTGTAGACCAGGTGGGGGAGTGCAGGCCGCTCTGTGAAAGGGGTTTTAAGAGGAGGGGGGAATGGCTCCCCTATACAACCCGGAAATTTGTTAATATACTATGCTAGCTGATATTCTACCGATTTTTATCGAAATTACCTCCCCCAAAATTCTCTGACATGTATCATGCCCGCCCCAGCTACTGGAACCGATATGCAAAATTATTCTATTCACCCAAAAAACGGTGTGGGATTGCACTTCCCAATTTACCCTCTTTACCCTCGAAAGTTTGTAGCCAAAGCCATATATTAATGTTTGGTAGCTCAAGAAGCGCTATTTGAGACAATACATTACTCACGCCCACAAATTTTATACATAGTGTGTGTGCAAGAGAGAGAGAGAGGGGGGGGGGTGCGGACAGTAGCCTTGATAGGATGGGACAAACATAGCAGAACACTCCCTCCTTGCTTTGCCTAGCGAATCCAGATCACCCACATCCTCTTTCCCCCTTTACTATGTCTGGGTTGTTTGAACATGAGCCACTTTTAAGGGCAAGGGGGGCATGATATCTCCAAGCTAGGTCTAGCGAGGCGACATCGCTTTTGTGTTGGCTGTACTATGCTCTACTACTAACATACATCGGTTAGTCACTCGTATGAAGCAAAATACTTTATCAACGTACTTCATATAATTTAATTCTTAATAAATGTTTATATTTTCCCATATTACCTGTGACATTTCTTAGAATCACATCATAGCCATAGACGTAGAATATTTTATATTATATCACATGACATATCTCGGTAACATGTCGGAACTGAAAAGAAAACATGTATATATACATACATGCATACGTATACTTACATACATATATGTATACACGTGTACATGTACATATATTTATATATTATATAATTTATATATATATATATGTATATATATATATATATATATATATATATATATATATATGCTTGTATGTATGTATATATGTTTTTACGTGCATATATATGCATATATATATGTGTGTATGTATACATATATACATACACATATATGTATATATATACACACACACACGCAATACATTTAGTTGAGCACTTGGTGCAATAATATCCTCATTAACATTGTCGTTACTGAATAATGCACCGTACAGTGTAGCATCAACTTCTAACTTCCAATTTTCTTCCAGTTTCAAATCAGGCAGCCCCACAAATAGGGGCGGAGTCATAAGAAAGTGTCGCGTGACAGTTCCTTGTCGGCGGAAAAAAGGGCTAATGTCAATAGTCTTAAGCTTGGCGGTTGGTTCTTGTTAAAAAACTAATTTCTTATCATTCAATTTTCCGCTTCATAATGCATGTGCATTTTTTGTGAATAAATGACAATAGTCTTATGTTAGGCGGATGGTTCTTGTTAAAAAAAAAAAAAAACTAATTTCTTATGATTTAATATTTCATTTTATATTGTATGCAATTTTTTGCGATTAAATGTCAATAGTCATGTTTGGTGGTTGATTCTTGTTAAAAAAAATAATTTCTTATAATTCAATATTAATTTTTATAATGCATGTCCATTTCTTGCGAATAAATGTCAATATTATGTTTAGCGACTGGTTCTTGATAAAAACTAATTTCAAGGTTTCCATACACAGAATGTTGATGGCAACTAAATCTGACATGTTCCGGCAATCCAGTCAACTAGAAAAGACAGTTATATGTGAGACTTTAAAGAATATCCTTAAAGTACCATGGATCAACGTAATATTATTTACTCGTTAATTTTCTTTATAGATTTTTTTTTTTTTTTTTTTTTTTGCGCAGCATTTTGATAAACAACCGCTACGTGATATTAGGAAGTTCTTTATTTGATGCTCTTTTTTGTATTTCGTACTCTTCTTTAGTCGGTTTTCATAATCTCCCCTATTGTTCATTTGTCTTTGAGCTGATAAAGTTAATTATTAATATGTAACAGTTATTTTTTCAGTAACTCCGAAAAACAACAACCAGGTTTTTCCTAGACAAAATTCTCTCAATGCTTTCAGACTGTTATTTTCATTGTATCCCTTTGTTTAATTCTTCATCCTGCATACTTCTGCTTAGATCTTCTAAATCATTTTTTCTCAACAATTCCATGAATCTGCTTCGGGACGATAGACTTTTCTTCCATTCCTGAATTATAAACTTCTTGGAAATAAAGTTTAATCACTTTAAGGGCAACTTTAAATGTGTAAATGAATATATGTATGATAATGTCAGCCTATCAACAGAAAATATATTCCTTTGCGATACTCCGTCTGTTCTCTTCTCTTACTATCATTGTTTTCAAGCTGATCATAATAGTGCATAAACAAAAGCAGGGTAACCATAATAAAGTCTTCTATAATAATAACAAAAGCAGTGATAATAAAACATATATAAATAATAAATATATCGATTAATAAATAGACTAATAAATGAAATTTCCAAATATGTTATACCTCATCATTATTTCCACAAAAAAATCTGACTATACTTTCAGCTTCTGTTACGATATATTCACATGTAACTGTTCTCTTGGGTTCTTCCAAGCCATTTAATTAGTTAGGTGGCTCCATTTCTTTATAGGCTGTTAAATCCAAAATTGAAACTAGACCTTCTCCCTTGAGTATTCTAATGACAGTTTTTGGTACTTAACACCGTTACAAGAGATAAAAGAGCGAGTGAACCATGCAAATAATCATTTATCTAAATCTGATATCTCACAACTCACTATCATTGGCTTAAATACTGTAACGTCATTTACACCTATCAAAATACACTATATTTTAAGATCTGATTTCTCAGTAAATTTTCTTCGGAAATAGCTCTATAATGAAAATGGATAACAACAATAAACTAAAAGAAAACTAAAAGGGATCGTCTAGTCTTTTTTCGGCATTTTCTCCCATCTTGCCGAAATCGAGTTGTAGGCCCTCCGATTCTCCCCTGGAAATCTCAATGCCCAACCGTTATTTGTAGGTGATACCAGCACTTTTCGATGTAGACCTAAATATTATTATTTTTTCACCATACCTTAGAAAATAGGCAATTGTGACGTATTGAGTAGATATAGTTTAAAAATGAGATTAATTACTGAAAGCTTATTAAATTTCACGTCAGATGAGATCAACCCTTATTTTTCGAAATAATTTTTAAAATTTGGCAAGCGGGAAAAACAATAACGAAGAAATTTTTCATACAAATAAACATGTGCCGTTCATATTGGAGTATTTTATTTCTTTATGATTTCATCATATTTAGTCTGATCTATGAGGAAAATATTTTGAAAAATAAATTCCTGGCTAGAAAAATGAATTCCTGGAATTCCATGATCCATATCACCACCAAAATGTCATGGCATCTAAGTTACATTAAAAATCTCATTAAAATCTGTTCATATTGTAGAGTTACGTATTTTTTAGTTACACGAACGCGCCCGGATTCGCGGATTCGCCTATGCGAACGGGTGGTCGTGTTGCCCAATTGGGGTGTTCACTTTTATTTTTAATGTCCTTATTGACGCCCTTTTTGCAAGCTCTCATACATTTTCTAAACATCCCACCTCTAGAAGATTGGTTTGTAAGCTTTGGGTCCGAAAGGAGTGCATTTAACCCACACTCAAACCTCTTCTAATTTGGGTACTTGGCAACCCCTGCCGTGACGTACAGCGGAGTCGTCAAAGAGCGCAGTTGGCGGGTAACCTTGACTGTGAAGAGGTGTGAGTGTGGGCTGGGGAGGACTCTTAACTTTGATTTTTTCGTGTATTGTGTCTCGCTGTGATATTTTATGATGTACGGCGACGCTACCCTGTTGCCAGTGATTTCTAGTGTCTATTCTGTGATCGTCGAGGCCGTAGTAGTGACAGTGCTCAGTAAATAAAGCCATTTGCATGGACAGCTGTGGTTACCCACTTTTGTAGGTGGTAGTCAGGCCGGCTTTTCCCCATGCCCATGCCCACATCTTATTCACGGTTCGAGGATTACTCGTCAGCTCCTGTAGTAGGGCGAGTGTCGGTGCCCCCACACTTTAACCAGGCAACAATATTTTTTTTAGCAGATAAATATGAACAAAAAAGCAATCAACAAACAAACAAATGGAAGTAATATATATATAATAATAATGATAATAATAATAATAATAATAATAAAGAGTTTATTAAGTAAAGTTTTAGTTACAAGGGTAAAATTGTTACTTTACAAAATTATCATTTAAGTGTCTAATACAATAGGGAATAGTAGACATATAATATCTGGATGTATGACACTTTGGTTCACATAATTTGTTGTTAACATCCTCACGAAGCTGTCTGCTTGATTGACGCAAGTCGGGAAGCAGGTGCCGATATCTCGTAGATGTAAAGATGTTGTGTGCGAATTTTTCTGTTAGGTATTTTCTCCGGTCTTCTAAAGAGGGTATCTGCAGTTGGTTTAGTGCCTCTGTGTATGTGGTGTAGTTTGACCCGAGAATGATACGTAATGCTCTTTTCTGAAGTCTTTCTAATTTTATTTTTTCCAAGTTGGTAATGGACGAATGCCAGACTGGTGCTGCATATTCACAGACTGGTCGAAGGAAAGTCGTCCATATGCGAAGGTCTTCTTGGGATGCACCGAAAGATTTTAATTTGGTTAGCATAAAGAACTTTCTTCCACACTTTGAAATCAGTTTCTTGGTGTTGGCGAACCACTTTAAATCGTCACTGATAACTGTTCCCAATAGATTCACCTCTTTGGCCCGAGTTAAGAGTTCCTCGCCTATTTTTAGAGTACTACCACTGTCGGCTAATTTGTTAAATTTAAATTTTGTTTCTGTGCATTTCTTGGTGTTGACAGACATTTTGTTAGTTGAAGCCCACTCTGACACTTGCTTAAGGGCGTCTTGTAATAAGGTGTTTCCTTGCCCTGGTTGATGTGCTAGTGCAAGTGTCATGTCCACATATTTGTAGATCTTCACGTGCGGAATTTTGTCCTCATTTACCATTATCAGAAACGATAATGGGCCGAGAACCGTTCTTTGAGGGACGCCGCAGTGAAGATCAATTTCATCGGATATTTGGTTGTTTGCACGAGTCCTCTGGGAGCGAAGGTTGATGAAAGAAGATATCCACTTCACCCAGCCCTCGTGGAAACCCAGAGAAATCATTTTCTTAATTAATGTGGTGTGGTCGATGAGATCAAATGCTTTCCTCAGGTCGATGCTGACGGTAGTGACCTCGAGTCTTTTGTCTACATTTGAAGTGATGTAATTGATCAGGTCAACTAGGTAGTGGACTGTGGAGCTACCCTTGGTATTTCCAAATTGGCGACGGTCTAATTTTGGGGCGAATATTTTCCACAATTCTTTAGCAATTATTCTCTCGAGTATTTTGCAAGGAATAGGTGTTAATGATATGGGCCTAAGGTCATCGAGAGAATTAGGTGGATTTGTTTTGGGAATTGGGACTGATAGCACGCTTCAATAGGTCAGGCACCACGCCCTCAGTGATGGAGCAGTTAAAGATGTCGCAGAGGGGGGTGGCGAGCTCGGGAGCGAATTCACGTAGTAACCTCAGCGGGATGTCATCAGGGCCAGATTTGCTTTTTGCTATCCTTCTTAAGTGTTGGTACACGTCGTATTCGCTGACAATTGCTTGCAGAGGGCGCGAGGGTAAGTAAGTTGGCAGTTTTGCTGATTGTAATGGTGGGAGTAACTTGTTGATGTTCGCAAAGTGACAGTTGATGATGTTAGCAGCGTTTTCTGGCGAGTCGGCAATTTCGCTGATGTGAGAGAGGTAACTGTCACTTCTTTTGTCACCGATTAAATTCCGAATGTGGCTATACCACGATTTAGGATTTGCGTCACTGATTTTCTCAATTATTTGCTTATGATATTTTTTCTTAGCCGATTTTATCTCTTGTCTAACCTTTTTTGCCAAGTACTTTGTTGCATCGGTGTTTTTTGTTTTGTAAGCTTTTTGTCTTGCCAGGATAAGGTCTTTGATCCTGTTGGTGAGCCATGGTTTGTCCAGATGGTGGGTGAAAGTTCTTAAGGGGAAGCTGTTGTCAACTTGGTTCCAGATTAATTTATAAAAAAGTTTGCATTTAGTGTTCGGGTCAGGGGCGTTCGGGGGCGTTGAGAACGTCGGCCCAGTCATGATGAGTAATCCATGATCCGAACTCGCGGATTTTAGAATCAGGGAATCTACGAATAAGTTTTGTTCCCTTTAATTGCGTGGGTACCTGGTATTTCTTTGGTACCCAGAGCAGCGACAAGTGATCACTATTGCCTAAAGGGGGCAGGGAAGTTGGACTTTCATAAAAATGCTCTTAATTTGTTATGATTTTGTCCAGGGTATTTTTCCCACGCGTGGCGAATGACACAACCTGCTTAAAATTCAGTACAGAGGTGATTTCATAATCAGAAAAAGTGCTCATGTCGCCAAGAATTACAAAAAAGGGATTTCCGTACTTTGCTTGGAGGATGAACACATTTTCTATTATGTGTTCTCTGAGGCTTTCTTCAGTAGGTGCCCTTGGGGGGGAAATACATCCCGCAGATTACGAGCACACTGATTTCGCGAGGCAGCCATGTAGGTCTAACAGCGAGCCATAATGTTTCAAGGTCGTCACTTGGTGGACAGATGGATTTTATGGTGTTGCAGGGGATAGTATCTTTAATGTAGATACCAACGCCACCACCTTTTCTGCCCTGACGAATTTTGTTAAATAAGTGGTACCCCTGTATGGTTCCGATGTTTAATGTATCGTCTTTGAACCAAGTTTCTGTGATTACTGCAATATCAATAGTATTTTGTTTCATTATGACGTCAAGTTCGTCCACTTTGTAAGGCAGCATGCATTTGCAAGGTAAATGCTGGGAAGTGTTCTGCGGGGTCTTGCGTTAGCTGGCGCAATTGTTGACGAGTCCTTTTGGTCAAACATCCCGTACTTTGTACTTGTTTCTATTTAAAAAGACTCACGGGGCTGGGGAAGGAATCTGACTTCAGAAATTCATCAGCTACAAGTGCTTTGCCTTTAGAGAAACAGTGAAGCTGGCATAATATGAATGACTCATTTTTGTTTTGAATGCATTTGCATCGTCCACCTCAGGGAAGTTAACGAGTAGGTATTTCTCGGTATCTGCTTCTTCAGTGTCTGTGTGGCAGTTTGTTATGTAAAGGTACAACACCTCTGGTTTAGCTGCCCCCTGTAAAGGTTTAGCGGTAGATCTTTGTTCTATTTTGTCTTCTTTTTTCTTTTTTCCACGAGAGTAAACCCATCCGCATCCACATTGCTTGGATTAGACGTTTCGTGTCTTACATGGTTGTGACTGTAGTTAATATTTATCACAACAGGAGCCGTGTTTTTACTGTCGGGCTGGGGAACCCCGGGCACGTGGTGGTACTTTGCATCACTCCACTCGCGGTTCGGTGCGGTTGGTGGAGGGGGAACTGAGTTTTCTTGCTTGTCGTTTTAGCATAAGGTCATGGAATACACAGAAATTATCTGTATATCCTTATATACTTTATATATATATATATATATATATATATATATATATATATATATATATATATATATATTATATTTACACCACCTTTTACTTGTATATCTTTATTTCATTGAAGTGTTGGTATGTGTTTCACTCCATAAAGTTACAACATGGCACGGGGGGGTGGGGGGACACCCGTCCCCACTGCAATCTGATTGGCCACTCCATGTGCCCGCCCCCCCCAATGACGACGTAATGGTCCCCTGTATATATAATCTGGTGGCCCCCCCAGATTTACTGTTACCCCCACTTGCCCCCCCACCAGAAAATTTTCTGGACCGGCCCTGCTGGGACCATTACCTCAAAAACACATGCACACTGCCCCTTCTAACTGCCTCTGGGCCGTTGAGATATTCGTTGGCCTTGAGAACAATCATTTTTTCGACCAGCAGTTTAAAGTTGTAAGACCCCAATAGAGCAACAATAAAGGTAAATAAAAGATAATTATATCATATACAAATATTTCATACATGATTTGTTATCCATAATGTAAGAAAAAAATCGCGATATTTCGATATTTTACACTTACGCGTAGCACAAATTTTCAGTCCGATTTTAACGTATTATGGCTCATTTTGTAGCTGAATAGTTGATCTTTTATATGCTGCAATAAGGATTTGCAATATTTTCCTGTGCTTCTTATACTAGTGATATATATATATATATATATATATATATATATATATATATATATATATATATATATATATATATATATATAAAAGAGACCCTTTTTGGGTGTTGAAAAAGTAGCCTATGTAAAATGGTCACATAGTTAAAAGATTGTTCTATATAGATATGAAATCAGAATGGCGGTATGATTTTTTTATGGTCAATTTAGGCCCATACACACGACCCTACCACAATATTCATAACATTTTGAGCAATTGTTACCTACTGCCAATGTCCGCAATACTTCGGAAAGCAGAGATGATAGGGGACTATGATATAAGAAAACTATTCTTATACCTTATTTTGTTGATACCAACATAATCATGAAAAGATGTAAAACGAAAAAGCCTTATATCTGGAAACACCACTTTGGTGTGGGGCAAACTCACAGGCACAAATTTAATCCAAAGTTAACATATGGGCTCATTATGTAGAAAAAATATCTACAACTTGTTACATACGCTTTATGCAATTTTTGCCTGTGCTTCACTTTTTGCTATTTTTGTGAAGTTGCCTACTTCAAAAATTCACATAAAAGTAAGGCGAGATCAGAAAAAAGTATTTCAAACCAGTTGTAGTCCTGTCCAAAAATCGAATCAAATTGAATGTTTTATCAATTTTGAAGAAGTGTTTGTCCCCCCGTCCCTCCAGCATTTTTTTTTTTTTTTTTTTTTTTTTTTTTTACAATTCAAAAACTGTCCAGGCGATTTTGAAAAAAAAAAAATGACCACAGATATCAAGCTAGGGTCAAAATAACAGGGTGTGAGTTTCATCAAAATCGTCAAGAAAATTTTAAACAAAAAACAAAAAACAGATAGTTCCCTATCAATATTTGCAACAAAAGGAAAAGCTAATGATATAGAGTTTAGCTCACTAATTACCAAACAACAAAAGCGATGTCGTCTCGCCAAACCTAGCTTGAAGAGATCTTGCCCTTCTTGCCTTGAAAGGTGGTCCACGTTCAAACAACCTGGACATAGTTAGAAAAGGGGGGGGGGAGGAAGGGGGTGATCTGGATTCGCTTGGCAAAGCATGGAGTGAGTGTTCGGCTGTTTCAGTCCCATCTTATCGAGGCTACCGTCCGCAGCCCACCCCCCTCTCTCTCATACACACACAGTGTGTGTAATATTTGTGGGTGTGAATAATGTATCGTTTCAAATAGCGCCTCTTGAACTACCAAACATTAATAAATGGGTTTGGCCACAAAACTTCGAGGGTAATGGGGTGTGATGGTTTAGGTATCGATTCCCTTGTTTTCCTTTTATTTCGTTCGGGTGCCTCCTACGAATCACGTCCTCCAGTCGCGTTCAGATTAGGTTGGGGTCAACTTGAGTGTGATGGGCCACATGTCTCCGCCACACACAATCATATATTTATAGGAAGCATTTATGTCTATTATATTACCATAAAGTTTGAGATATAAATTGATTTAAAGTGCATCGTCAGTCAACCTAATTTATTATATTGTTTCCGAAACTTAGTGAAAAATGAATGATGTAAAATGAAATGCAGTGAATGTGTGCAACGGTACATTTATATAATTATGGTAGGGTATATATGATGCAGATGTTGCGAAACTTATACTATTAACATATTTTTAGTGTTAAATTATTAGGCAACAGTCTTTACACTTGGGCAGATTGGGCACTTCCCTGCGAACCCCCTTCCCGGCTCACGCTTGCTCACTCACTTCGCGAAGGGCCGAGTCTAGCTTCACTCTATCCAAGGCTAAGGGGATATTCCCTTAGCCTTGCCTCTATCAATTCTTACATCTTGATTTGCCGTTTCAGCAGTTGGTGTCCAATACCTTGTCGATGTTCCCCCCAAACTATTCAAGAAACCCATTGCTTTTTATGTCCGTCTTTTATATATTCATTTCGTTATTTTTGGTAATGAAATAATTGTAAACATTTCGACATATAATGGCGTATGAAATAATATACGTTATTTTCCAAATAACATGACATTATAACATATTATCCAAACAGCGGATCCAGGTGATATAAGACGGAGGAGAGTGAGAGAGAGTAGCTGCTTAGGATAATGCAGAGCCATATAATATACATCCTTCATATATGTATGAAGGATGTTTCCATCTGACGAATAGTCAGTTCCAACAATGTTTAAGTTTATATAGAATATATGACAAGGAATTGAAATAGAACGCTGCGATAAGGTTTCTTGATAATTATTTTCGAAATAATATACGATAACTTATTTCTTAAGGCAGGTTTCCAATATATACATCAAATTAATAAATTTACTTTTCCTCCTCCTCACATTCGAACCATCCCAACTATGCCCTGGTTGTTTGAAGGTGGGCCTCCTTTCAGGGCAAGAAGGGCATGATCGCTCCGAGCCAGGGCTGGCGAGGCGTCACCACTTTTGTTGCTGGCTGTACCTTGTGTTCTCCACTACTGCGACTATCCAAATGGTACTCTTAAAAAGTCTCTTACCACTGAAACGTGAGTAGCAACGATAATCTACATTTTTATCGAACTGATTTTTTTAAAGAATGCTGATTTTTATTCTAGCATGGAACACCAAACAAAGTTTTAAAGTTTTATGTGGATGATAACTATTTGCTATGGCCTATATACAAACTATTCTTTACATACCTATATTTAAAAAAAAATGTATGTGCGACTACTGAATATATTATATACAGCTAAATACAAGAACTACTACTATTACTACTACTACTCTCTCTCTCTCTCTCGTTTTTCGTCTTTTTAGCGAAGACATATACTGGCGCGACGAGTGAAACACCTGAGAGTACAGAATTTTTGCCAAAATTTCTCATAGGACTTTGAACAAAAGTTTTAGTTACATTTATTGAAATACGGTTGAAACACCATCTACATTTATATTACTGATCAATTAAAGATGGAAAGGCGACATCCGCTTCAGAAGGGACTTCCAAAATCTCCAGAAGACAATTTCTTGAATTCTGCATCAACCTTTTGCGCGTAGTTATACAGGATGTCTGAGATATGATAGACCACAATGCCGCTGGGTAGTTTTTCCACTCTGTCCACAAGGACTCCATTCACTTTGGTATGACCTGTCGGTTATCAGTGATTATGTGAATAAAGATCAGTTATGGTGATGCAGATATATACAAATGCCACGGGTACAGAATGAATGCTGCGACTATAGGCAAGGAAAAGCATTCTTAGGAAACGATAAACATAAGATAAAGTGTTAGCAGTGTGTAGTTTCATTATTTTTTTCTGATAATAGTAATACTAATAATGCTGCTGATAACAATGACATGAATATTATTATTATTATTGATATTATAATTGATATTTTTGCCATTACTGTTTTGATATTTTTTGACGTCATTATTACTTGTATTATTAAAATTTCCATTCTCATATCATCATTATCATATGAACTGGTTCTCGTCCAGTGACCTGCATGTTTCTTAATACATGGTTGCTGATAACTTGAATTGCAGATGGTGTTACTGCTAACGTTACAATTATTACTGATAAATATCGATACTTATTCCCTACATTATGTTACTAGAAGTGTTATGACAATAATCTAAAGCTAATAACAAAAAAAATATGAATTTAGTAATCGTAGTATCATCTCTATCATCATTATTATAATGATGATGATCATGATGCTAATACGATGATGATTATTATGTTAATGGCTGCAGTAGTATTAGTTACAGCAATAATAGAAGGAACAACATTAACATCTATACTTACCGTTGCTGTCCTTCTTAAAAGTTATGGGTGAGTCGCCAATAGTCAAAGTTTGGAGTCCAGAGGGGGTCAGCAAGCGTTGGTCGTCGGGGTCGACTGTCTCGAACAGCATATGGTCAGCGAGGAAGCGC
The DNA here is from genome assembly GCF_042767895.1 of Penaeus vannamei. Lineage (NCBI taxonomy): Eukaryota > Metazoa > Arthropoda > Malacostraca > Decapoda > Penaeidae > Penaeus > Penaeus vannamei. Next base: position 37,473,601 of record NC_091552.1, read on the forward strand.
GTGCGGAGGCTCGAGTCGGCGTAGAGAGGGTGTGGGGCGTCTTGAGGTACTAGGTTAACCACTTTGAAATACTCCGGAGATAGTATGGTACCCACACCTGAAGAAGCAGGCATGACTGATGTTATTCTTTGCCAGTTGTATATTTTCATTATTCTGGGGTGAGTAATTAAATAATCTGCTAATTGATTATTTTTCTATTCATTGTCTATCTAAAAAACAGACAATCATGAAAAGATGAAAAAAGGAAAAATGCTTCCATTCTTTTACCCTTCTCAATCGCGGTGGTCAACGTAGACCTTGAAGAAAATGCCATGAGCAGTTAGAAAAAATATTATATTTTGTGTATACATATATACAAAATGTGTAATAAAATATTACATATTTTGTATATATGTACAAAATATGTAATTTATTTCTCATTGTTCATGGAATTCCCTTCAAGGTCTTCGTGAACCATGCTTATACATGAGTGTAAACCTTGAAGGTTTACACTAACACACACACATATGTGTGAGTGTGCATAATTTTCAATGATTTAGTATGTAAATATTCTAAAATCTCGCCATGAAAATAAAGATAAGCTAAGGTTTGTACAAACTTGTATTTCAGTGTTTCAGAAATCTAATTCACAAAAAAATATATATATAATTATTATTATTAAGAAAGTGAACGGGGCAATATTTGATATGTGAATAAATAAACACCAAAAATACACCATATAATGAATAAAGTCAAAATAAATTTAAAAAGGATAATCAATAACCAGCCAATCTCGAAACGAAGTAATCTTACCTGATTCACTTCGCTCAACAGCAGGAACCCGCCCATTATGGTGGTTCCAAATGTTGTAGATGGAAGTCCCTTCAGCGCCCCTCG
>NC_091552.1:37494476-37496976 GCF_042767895.1 Penaeus vannamei
TACCAGTAATGGTGATGTTTGACAGTTCGGAACCTCCAGTATCACGTCCCGGACAAGTAGTCTAGCTTGTCCAGCTCACCCTCCTGCGAAGGTGGCCGAGCAGGACGAGATGACGTCACAATAGATTTTGTATGTAAACATTGACAGTAGCAGGTAACCACAAGATATTGATGGGTAATTTTATGACCCTTAATTGGTGTTATCAAAGGATATTTTTGTGTTTGTCAGTTGCAGTTAAGTTAAATGAGTATCAAAAGGAGTTACAAAACCTATGCAGCGTGTAAAATAAAGACACCGGTATGCTAAAAAAGTAAATGTTTACATTCGAGCCGGTTGCATTCTGGGCAGAAATGGTTTTGGAGGTTCCGAACGCGGCGCATCTCGTCCTGCTGGTCCTGGACAAGTTGTCTGGACGAGATAGACGGGCAGTTCCGAACGCTGCATAAGTACCCGCAGACAAGACCTTGCCCGCAGATGTCACCAGGGAAGTGGCTTGCCCAAGCAGTTTAATGATGCAGTTAGCCAGTGCGGGGTTCTCCACACTCTTTCCTGGGAGCTGAGTTGCAGGGCCCACTCCAGTGTTTTCATAGTACTGCCGTAAGTAAGTGCAGTTGTGCATGCGTATTTAACAAATGCCAACAGCAGGCCACAGTCTTAAAAAATGAAACTACTGACAAAGGCAATGAACTTTCTCGCTCCCGTTTGAATGCCATAATGGTAGTTGCTAGTACTGATCATTCGACGAATTTCACATTCTTTAACTTTCAGTATTAATAATGCTGGTTTAGACTTTCATCACACCAGAAAAATGTGATATACAAAAATGAGTTTGATTAATGTGAATAAAAAGGTAACTACAGAGGACGTTTTCTATAGACAAATATCTTGGTAATAAACACGGTAGATGCACAATGGCAATATTTTCTTTAGTTTTTTATCTCATTTACTGTGAAACTACATTTATGATTATCATTATTGCTATTATCACACTTTTCATCATAACTATGATTATTATTATTATTAGTGTTATCACTCAGTAGGAACAGCAGCAATTGTATTATTATCATTATTATTATTGTTATTATTATTATCATTATTATTATTATTATTATTATTATTATTATTATTATTATATTCTGAAGAGAAGGAAAGAGTGCCCAAAAAGAAAGGGAAATGGGGAAGGGGAAACAGCGGGAACTTGAGGAGGAAAACCGGATGAGTAAAGGAAAGGGAGAAGGGGCTTCGATGGGAGAGGGAGGGAAGGGGATAAGAGAGCAAAGGAGGTGGGGGAGGAAATGAAAGGGGATGGATGTAGGGTTTAAAGTGGGAGGAGAAGAGTGAATTTAAGGAAGTGAGTGAGAGGTTAGATGAAAGGTACTCGTAGAAGGAGTACTCTATTTTTCTTTTGCTCCGTGGAATTTCCTACACCTACTGCTAGTCATTATCAATACTACTACTACTATTATTATTATCGTTGTTATTTTTAATATTAGCGTTATTATTATTATCATTATTAACAATACCACCAATATTATAATCATTTGTGCAAAAGTTATTACTACTATCATCATGTACCACTCACGTGGTTCATTCGCCTGTGCAGTCGTGCGCTGTCGTCTGACTGCGTGGTTCCAGATATGAAAGAGCGAACATCCATCAAGAGTCACACTCGCAGGGCGCTCAGGCACAAAGCTCGTCACAGCCGCTTCAGTCGTCATGGTTATCATGAAAACCACAATTGTTGTTAACACGAAACCTGGAAAATTTAAGAATATCATTTCAGTATCTGCTGCGTCACTGCTGCTGTTATCTTAACTTTATCGTGATCTCTGATAATACCGCGATTATCGTGATGGTTATTTCATTGTACACTGTACTTCCGGGTAGATATTTTTTGGCGAAATATAATAATGTGTAACATTTGCAATATCGTGGTGCAATGAGAGAAGTAAAAGGGGAAACAGGTTCTACTATTGGTTATTGTATGAAATCAATGGATAAACATTCATTGCTTCAGAGACAAGTATAGGCCTTCGATCGCTATGCATTTGTTTGCAATTTGATTTTCGATAATATTATTAATTTGCTTTACAAATTAGAAAATGACATCGAAGATTGTTCATTAAAGCGAGTCATGATTGTGATTGTGATATAACGCAGTGCAACGCACAATATTTTCACTGAAATATCAAAATAGAAAATAACATATATCATGCTTCCAAATGTCTGTGTTCTTTCCCAACTAAAATTACATTCATGAAAACATATATTCTGAAATACTTTCTCAGATAAATGGAAACCTGTTTTTTATATAAAATGGCCTAAAAAGAGATTGCTGCAATGGCAATATCCGAGGAGGAAACGAGTACAGTCGAAGGCAGTACAAACCAGATAGATGACAGGATAGTGTGTAGAGAAATGTGGGTTAAAACTTATATGCTTATTAGAGTAAAGGCTCTTCGCTTATTCTCGCTACAATCATAACGCACAATTAAATAAA
>NC_091552.1:37511976-37529476 GCF_042767895.1 Penaeus vannamei
AATGGTAATGATAATAATAATGAAAATTATCATTATCATTGTTGTTCTTTTTGTTGTTCGTCTTATTATTATTATTAAGACTACCTTTATCCTTATTATCGTCATAATTGCTATTTTTATAATGATTACAATCATCATTATCACTATTATGATGATCATGATAACTAATGTTTTTATTCAACCCATCATCATCCTCGTTAATTATCATGATCATTATTATCATTATTATCATTATTAATAGCATTATTACTAGTATCATTATCACTGCCATTATACTAATCTCTATCATTGTCATTATACTAATCTTTGTCATTATTGTTGTAATTATAAATATTTCATCGTTATCATTTTTACTATTACTATAATAGTAACTGTTATCATTCTTACCATAATTATTATAATAATTATTATAATTATTGCCATTGTTAGAAGTAATAGTAGTAGTATAATTTGTCGTAGTTGCAGTAGTAGTTGTAGTAGTAGTAGCTGTAACAACAGCAGTAGTAGTAGTGATGAAGGAATCGCAGACAAAACAAGACACATTTTGGCGAAAGAGCTAATGCCGTTAATTGTCAACAGTTAATTTCACGAGAGAAATGCCTCAAGTAATTATGTATCCATTTATTTTTATTTTTTTCTATTATAATATTACACGTGAATTTCCATTCGTCTGTAAAATGTCTGGTATGCGTGTTTTATTGTTTTGGTTCAAGATACATTTTGTATATTGACACTTTCTGCGAATCGTTGATGTCACTTCATGCTTTTACGTCAAGACATTTTTCTTTTTTTCCTGCTACATATATTTTACCTACGATTCCTGTGTTTGAAGTTAACCATTTTAAACTACGTTCAAGGTTAACGCTGCGCTCAATGAAATTTTGCGATTACTGCGAGCAGTTGTAAATTCTTATGTCAGTTGTCAAGCGCTTTTCGTGTTAGATATCATACTAAAGTATTAGTGCAGTATACCAATAATTCAATTAATTTTGTCATAAATTATTTACTTGAAAAGTAATGAGACATGAACTAAGACAGAATAATAGACATTCTTCTAGTTCAGAACGAGTCCACGTTCAATTTGAGTCACTCATACCCAGCTGACGCTTGCACACACCTGCACATCGGCGTTCTAGGGTAATTAATCGCCCACACTTTGCAATTTCTTTCGTGAAGTATATTTGATTTTATAATAGTTTTTTATCAGTTATTTAACGTGTTTTAAAACTCCCCGTAAAAAGTTACATAACATATTGGACTATGTTTGCGTTTGTTGAAAGGGATGTCAATACCGTAATTTTGCATGAAACCGTAATTTTACCCTCCATTGACTTGGAGTTCCAAGGGTCATATTGGATATCAATGCAGCATTGCCAGATGTGAGATACAGCTAATTTTAACAATGATTTTCTTCAAAAATAACGCAATGGGGCTGTAGAAAGCACGGTGTTCGAGGGCAGGGAGCGAGGTGTTGCTCTGGGGAAGGGAAAAGATATGAACTTAATCAGTCAAGTGTTGTGGCAGGGAGGACGGTGGGGCGCTGCCATCAAGTCTGTCAACCCGGCCAGGAGAACTGTGACGCCAGCAGTAAATACACTAGGGAGAAGAAGGTCTTACAGAGCTTCCTTCCCAGGTGTCCACAGAGGTCTCCATACCACCTTCGTCAGGATGAGCGAGCAGAACGGTATCCCGGAGGCGTCCTCAGTGCCTACAGCTGGCATTATCAGTAAGCAAATCGATAGCTTCATGTTTATCTGTTATTCCCCAAACTTTTTGTTAGAAGGGTTTCTGTAGTATGTAAAAAAAAAAGAAAAAAAGAAAAAAATATAAGTTCACTCAGGGCCAATAATTGTTCTCTAATCCTAGCAGTAGTAAGGTACAACATTTGCTTCGTTTATTTTTGGGAGGGTAATTTTTTCACACAGCCATCCAATCTTACAATCATTATTCCTTCTTTCAATTATCAATGCTGTAATTCGTGTGAATGTTATTTTCCATCGGAAACCCCATTCGATCTCAGTATTTCCTTTTCAGGGGCTCCTCCCCTGGACCCCCACTTAATTACTGTGGACACTCTCAGTGTGGCATTTGTCATGACCTATTTATCTAATTTCTGATGGTATTTTTGGCTTACACAGATTTCATGTTTTTCTCTTCAGTTATTTTAGTGCCATTACATTTTCCAGTAAATGTATACCAAAGTACATATTAACAACTTTCTTATTAGTAACTTACAAAGGTAATGCTCTAGATGAAAAATGTCTTATTTTCAATCATTCTATCCATTAGGGCATATTACCTTTTTATGATAAAAGTATCAGATGTTATATGTGGAGGAACCTCTACTCAGATGAAAGAACAATGCAACAGCTCTCTTACATATTTCTTAGATAATTGCTTTGTTTGTGGACATATCAGTTTAGATTATTGTACCTTCAGCATATACAATGCAAAGCATGTGTATGTGTTGGAATTGAATACCTGTCAAACTCAATAAGGTATACTGAGGTTTAAAATTCGCATATTCTAAAATTTAGGCTGAGTTAGGCACAATTGTATTGTAGAAATAAGTAATATATATTACAACTAACAATAATGTCTCACTAAAATTTTAAAGATTATCCAGACAAATGTTCATTTGATCAAGGATTGCAAACACACAGTCCTGCAGCTGAAGACACAGAGCTCATTTCCGACATTATTTATTCCCTGGTGGACAAAGTGAGAGACATAGAACAATTATGTAATACCATGCACAAATATCATGATAGCAGAAAGATGAAACTAACAATAATGTATGAAATCAACAAGAAACTTAGATTTGCTCAGGGTATGAGCATAACGCTGGCAAGGCTGTGCCATGATCAACAATTACTAATATTTTACTTAGTTTCAGTTATAGTGCTTTCTTCCTCAAAACTAGTTTTTAGTGCTATTGGAAAGATTATTGTCAAATTTTCTATTTCTGTTGAAATATGGGGTATCGGGGTACTTGGCATAGTTGTATGATGTGTGATAATTAGTAAAATGCATGGATAGGCTTTTTTAAGTTTAGTGTCTTTCTTGAATTTTTCATTCTACAGCATATGCAATGGTATTTATAGAATCCACAAATACCTTGATGCAAAGTTCTTCCACAAGGTTATTAAGACTCTTTGGTCTTTTCTGGGATGATTTTTCTCCATGAAGGGACATTTTGCATAGTGTGACCAATCCCACTGTAGCTGACAGACACAATTGTGGCTGTTTAGGGATCCCTTGACAAACAAGACCATAGTGACTGCTGCTTAAGTGGTTGGATGATTTTTCTTCAGGTAGTAGTATGAAAAGTTAAAGTATGGCACTGTTTATACCCACATCTTTCTTTTACTTGCATGATGAACTCATTATATGATGTATTTTAAAAAGACAGCCACTATGGCTTTTAAAATGGGCCATGCCATATAATCATAAGTTCAGTATAACAGTAGTACAGTGGCAAGAGATTGCTGTAGTCTGGATGCCTCAATCTAGCAAGGATTTGAAACCTTACATTAAGTATATCATGGCATGCTTTATATTCCTGGAACATACTTTTTGGAAGATTTGTACCTTTGTCAAACTTCTGATAGTCACAAAGGCAGATGTCCTGTAATAGCTTCTAAACATTTTCCTATCTAATGCTTGACTTAATTCTTACTATATCTTCTTAAAAAATCAGTTTTCTTATCTGTGAGAGTTTTCTGTATAACTTGTCTGGGGTCCAAAATATAATTCATAAAATAAAACTGTAAAACTATTGCCAGTAGTTAACCAGTCATTTTCAGTTCTCATGATTACACCCAGTGTTTATGTAAATTGTCAGTTTTAATATTAAACGTTAGTTTAGAATGTGATATGTTTTTTTATTAGTTTACATTTTTTTCCTATATTTTTTGCATACATTGCATATCCTTACTATGCCTGTGGAATGTGCCATTACCCTTTTTGATCCTACCCAAAAGAGAGAGAGTGAGTGAGTGAGTGAGTGTAGGTCAAGTCATTATAGTAGTACTGTATTCATGGATTTTTTTGACAATTTCAGTAATTGGTGATGAGATCTTGAAAGGCCAAACTCGTGATACAAACACCCACTTTCTATCAAAGCATCTACATAGTTATGGTGTAAAAGTTCAAAGGGTGAGTTGAAGAGTCACTTCATATTTTATATACAGTATTAGAGACAGGCTGCTGTATTCTCCATGATATGTTCATATTTATTCCTAAGGATAGCTTTTGTTATTAAATGACTAAATAATGAATAAATCAGTGCATAGATGCATTAATTAAAGCTATGACAAGCTCTTTTACTAATTACATATCGAACACCATTCATGAGGTACAGAACTTCATTTCTGCTATTGTGCTATTAACTAGAAATAATCAATTCATTATTTTTTGTGAACAGTTATTCAGTTTTTTGTTCTCTCTGACAAAGAGCTAACATTTAATACTTGCCAAAAGATAGAAAAGGTTTCCTATAAGAAAATTTCAAATTTTCAGGTTTCTGTGATACCAGATGATGTTCCAACCATAGCAAAAGAAGTAGCCCAATTTTCCAAGGCATACACATTTGTCCTAACATCAGGTGGCATTGGTCCCACACATGATGACCTTACATTTGAGGGTAAGAATTGTTTCCTTTTTTCTTCTACTTCTTGCACATAATTGTTTTCTTTGGAATTTATGAATTTAGTTTGCTTTCTGTTTTTGCATTAGATATTATTGAAGAATTTACATGTGTTGTGTTATTTTTGTTTCAGTCTTAGTTTTTTATAAGATTGATTATTGACTGTGTAAAAGTTTTTGAATCAGATCTGATTTATATAAACATAGATTTGTGCGTGTAAGCAACAGGTTTTTAGTTTGTATGTCAGTTCTCTTGATTTCTACAATTTTCTGTATTATCAGAGGGTACAATCCCTGTCTGTGAGAATATCTTCAGAACTGTCAGCAGACTTTTTCATATCTCATAGGCATAAATGGTTCTATACACCAGCAGTATGTAAAAGAAAATTAATTATCATTGATAAAATTTGATATGCTTTTGTATTTACATAATCTTTGTTAAATGGCAATGTCCGGGTAAGACAAAGCTCAATATTTTCTCCATCATGTATTTGCAGGAGTTGCAGCTGCGTTTGAAGAGAAAGTCCACCCACACCCATTGTTAGTCAAGCTTATAAGCGGGTTTTTCAAAACTGATGATCTCAGCTCTCCAGCTATGAAGATGGCTCACGTAGGGTGAAAGATGGAACTGATAAGTTTCTAGTACTTATTCATGTAGTAAAGGAATGGTTATTGTCTTAAATGAATCTTGAAATATGAGTTTGATTTTGTAAGTAGATATTTGAAATGACCCTCATAGTTTGTATTTTATTGAATCATAATCTTGATATGAATATGTATAAAAAATTCTATTGTGTTCTTTTATTGACCAACAGATTCCTGAGAGTGCAGAGCTTCACTTTGGAGAGGATAAATCAAAGGGTGTTAAATCACGTTACCCAATAATTTCAGTGAAGAATGTGACAATATTTCCTGGAGTTCCACACCTGCTTGAGAGAGCCTTTGCATTACTTGGAGAGGTAATATTTTATGACACATTATTTCTGGTTATACTTTTCATTCAGTTTGTTGCAGAACACAGTTTAATTTCATCAGTGTATATTATTTATGGAACATTATATAGTATGCAGAATACTTTGCACATGTATAGAGATCAGTAAAGTATGTAGTTACAGTTTACTGTATAGTACATTGTTTTGTAGCTGGCTTCTTTCAGGTGTCAGTATTTATTTATGTTTCATTTTTACTTGCAGAAACTATTCCACAGGCCTGGCATGGGTTTTAAAGTCCATCGTGTGTTCCTTACTGCTGATGAAGTCAGTATTGCAACATATTTAAATGACACTGTTGCCAAATATCCATCTGTGTCTTTTGGTTCATATCCCAAGTTATTTCATAGGTTAGTATGGAGGTGTGGTTCATGTATTTCTTTGATGCTGTAGATTAGCCACATTTACAGTTTAAAAATTAAAATAATTTTGCTATATAATATATAATGTAGATAACACTAGTTCAAGACAAAATATTTTTGTTTTGGTATCTAACATTTTTAGCATGTTGATTAAGTGTTTCCATTATAGAGATAACATCTCCTTTCACAATAAGCTTAACACCTCTCATATTTGACTGTGACAGAGAAACAAGCAAGCACAGATATACATTAAGGTACACAGGCTTTTGGCAGTGAATTTTAAAACTAAGTAACAGGCCAGCCTAGACATTGTATAAAAAATGTGATAACAGTTTGTTCTGAGATAAGATTTGAAGAAAAGAGTCTTTATTTTTTGTTACTCCCAGGCTGGACTCTGAAGGAAAACTTTGTCAGGAATATAGTATGAACAGGTGGGATTATTTATTATCAATACCTTTTGTTTGCACACTTGGCTGAAGATGGGTTACCACACAGATTACAATGAAAGTAACTATATTTCACATCTTGTAACACATTTGATTTAACTTCTTACTTAAAAGCACCACCTTTGAATTATACCTTAAGGTTTGACATGCAGGAGCAAATGGAGCTTGGAAATATTCTGTTCATATGATTCTTGTATATTTAGTATGTGGTAGCTATCATTATTTCCCTGCTCTTTACACAAATGGTGGTCCTTACCTTCACACAACTATTCAATACTTTCTTTATGACACAGATGACACAAACATGAGTTTGGTGATATGAAGGAGCCCCACAAAAGCTTATGATTTTCCTGCAGTCAACCAGCCATTTTAGTTGTAGAGATGAAAGTACTCCAATAAGAAGTTATATTAATATTTACTATTTTTTAACACTTAACCAAACACAGAACATCATTTATGCTGCTTCTCCAGTGCTACACTGCTGTAATTTACCCGACTGCTTCAGGGTGTCTGGTTTATAAATTCATATTTTGCAAAAAACAGAAATAAGACACTTCAGACATAACTGGCGCTGAGTCGACTATCTTAGTGCTTTTCTTATATAAGATGCTTATGCAGGATATCACTAGTAGGCAAATGATTTCTTTGTTTAGCAATAGATGAACAGTATTGTTTCTGATTTTTATCATTTCCATTCCCTATCCATTTCATGTTTCCTTTTATACATACAGTGAACATATTTATTTGAAGAATGTAGAATAGATTCTTGATTTCTTTTTATCACCATAATTTTGCTTCAAGTGCAAAGTCATCAATTAATTTTTGGTGGGAAAGTTGTCAGTCCAGGCCTGAAAATAAATATTAGGAAATAGTGCAAAAATGCATTTTTAAATTTCCAGTTAACATGTCTCTTTTGGAAGGCATTAGAGCTCTACAGTATCAAAATATTTATAGCATTTCTCTTTAGAATTCTGTCAAAGAATTTTGTCAAAGAACACATTTTTTCTTTCATACAACTAAATCTCTAATTGTGACAGTTAAGATGGAAAATGTACAGCAATCTAGACAAAAGCCATAGTGTATGCAGATAATTTTTAAAGTATTAGTTTCTTCATTCTTTATTTCAGTCCTTTTCCTTTTCTCTTCATTTTTTTCCTTTTTTTCTTTGACTTTTTTCAGGGTTGTCTCTAATTATCTAGTTGTCCACACAGTTTTGAGCTGCAATACTATCTTTGCTTGGCATTCACCTTCTCACACTCTTGATCACTTTTATAGCATGGAGCACAAAGGCATATTAAAATTGTGGGTTAGATCAAGTTCTCTTCATCACCTGATAATTGATAGTAATATATTAACATATCATCTGTGTAGATATTTTCAAAAGCTTTGGTAATACTCTTAAAATTTGTAATTGCTGGTATAAGTTCCTAACTTCATTCCAGCATTCATTGTAATAAGTATATTTAGAAACTGGATATTGCTTTTTGGTTATAAAACATTTTATTTAAGAGGAAAATTGATGAATAACTTCACTAATCTGTTTATAATTTTACATGTCTTTTTCAACAGTTACTACAAAACTAAGATTACTATGGAGTCACTAGATGAGGAAATATTACAGGAGGCTGAACAGTATTTCAAAAGCCAACTTGAAGAAGGTATGTTTTGGATATTCTTGAAATATTTAGATAGAAAAATGTAGTATTACTTTAGAATTTGGAAATGTTGCTAAGATTATAAAAGTATTTGTATGTATATGCATGTTCGTTATTTATATTTTCCATTTCAGCCTTTTTTAAATGTTCAGCAGAATGATATATTTAAGGTTACCACAATGTTTACCAAACGGTTTCTTCACTAGGAACAGTGATTGACTACATGGAAGACACTGTCACTTCACCTTGGGACTACATTGATAATCTTTCTGTACTAAATCCTTCTCTGGAAGCACCACTTCAAGAAGCACTGGATATCTTAAACCAATGTTTTGACAGATACAGGTACTGGAAATCTTGTAAAATGCATAGTATTTTTGTGTAGGATGATTAGTAATAAGATGATGAATTACATATTCTTAGGTTGAATTTGAGACACTCACTGCACAGATATTCCTTATACAGGTTCACCCTCACTTGTCCAACAAGCATAGGACAACACAGGAACTGGCATAGTAGATTTCTGAATCAGTTAAGCTTAGGGTAAAAGAGGCAAATATGCATATACTGTATCATGTTACCGATTACAGGGCCGCTTTTTGACGAAGCTTTGGTCCAGTCTTGCAAGCTATTAACTGCCTGATTCAAATCACTGTCCTGAATTTTTAAGCTTCTAAACTAGTGAGGCTCAGACAACACTTTTTCACAGTTTGGGTTATCATTCCCTTGTTCTTTCCAGCCCTGAGGAAATCTGTATTTGTTATAATGGCGGGAAAGATTGTCTAGTTGTACTACATTTGGCATATGCTTTAATGCAGAAGAAGTATCCCAAGAACAAGCTTCAAGCTGTTTACATAACTGAACCCAAAGCTTTTCCACAAGTCACAGAATTTGTACAACATTCTGTAAATAGGTAAGTTATCAGAGTTGAAGATGATTATAATAACAAGTTAATTAAATATTTATTTTTGTATTTCCTCTCTTCTTAAATTTTCTATCAATTGATATATTGGTATTTCTTTACCAGGTATGACTTGGATTGTGATATTATACCAGGGCCCATGAAGGCAGCTTTAGCAAAGGTCCTGGAAAATAGACCAAAGATCAAAGCAATGATTATGGGCACTCGTCGTAGTGATCCATACTCTGGTGAGCTGTTCTGTTTCTATTCTGTTAGAGATTGTTTTGTGTTTATTTTCTGTTTTATTTAATCTCTGTATATGTCACAATTGTTGTTTCTGTACAGATAATTGACTTATTTTTTCCAGTACTCACACACCTCAGTTGAAGGGCATGTTTGCTTGTTTTTCAGATGAATTGGACTTTTTCTCTCCAACGGATAAGGATTGGCCAGCAATGATGCGAGTTAATCCTATTCTCAATTGGAAATATAGTAATGTGTGGGATTTCATCCGAGGCCTTTATCTTCCTTACTGTCCTTTGTATGACAGAGGGTAAGAATCAAGTGAGAGTAATTTTGTAGTATGATTTGAACAGTGTTGTAAATTATACAGTAATACATGTCGTGGGCTAAATTTATGCAAACGACAAATAGTGATAGAAGTTATATTATAGAAGTTATATTATACTATAGAATGTGTTGATATTAGTTATGAATAGATATATTGATTTTGATTTTCATACTAATGGCTCATTGGAATAATGAGGAAGTTGTATACAATTTTTTTTATTTGCTATCAGTTATTTTTATTCTGTTATTACACACCAGGTATACATCTCTAGGAAGCCAAGACAACACATTACCCAATCCTTTGTTGGAGACGAGAGATCGCATTGGCCAAGTTGTCTACCTTCCTGCATATACCCTCAAAGAAGAGGACATGGAACGTAAAGGTCGCATCTCCAGTAAACACTGAAAAATTTTGCATGATAATGATACCAGTATTTGTATTTTCATATGAAATTTTTACACATGACTGTTACTTGAGGTTAAATTTCTCTATGAATATTTCTACCATTTCAAATTTACATGAACTTAAAGTGGACTTTGTTTTTTTTATCATTATTATTTTTTTTAATGCACTTTTTTATCTCCTTTCATTCTTCCCACTTTTTATAATGATATATTCCAATTTCTATTTCAAGGCTACCTTTCAAGAGCTCTGACAAAAGATAGTTACTTTATACCTTAAACTTAGAAAGCACCCAGTTAAGTGGCACGTATATTTAGGATTTTAAAAATATGCATATGCCATTTTATTAGTAGAATTATGACAACCCCTTCTGTCTTTTCAAAACCAATTGTCTTAATTCAGTTGGTGGCTGTTTGTAGTATTGAGATTTAGGATTGTTGTTTTTTCATGAATCAAGTAAATCACAGTTATGCTGTAAAAAGTAAAAAAGCATTGTCATGGAACATTTAGAGATTGCAGATAAAAATACCCAAAGTTTAGCTATTACATTAATGCTCCAAGTAATGTTTTACTTTTATAGTCTTACTCTGAAAAAGCTATAATAGCATATATGTTATATATGGTCATTGTTGATGTTATTTTGAATAGAAAATATATGTTTCAATTTTACAGTAGTAAAAACATTTAATTATCATATCTTAATGCAACATTTAATATAATTTCACTTTGTCAATAATATTCACAGCATTTCAACTTTTACAAATTTAATAATATAATATTAAACATGTCTTCAAATTTTATGATTGCATAGTATAATTTATTACAATTTCTGAATTCTTTTCTTTGACATGACAGTCATTTTATGACTGTTTTATGCCAAGTTGAATATCATATGAAAATAAACATTTTTGACATGTAATAATTAGTTACATGTAAAGTCAGTAGCTACCTCTAGATTTTGATTGAGCTATGAAATTTTATCTTTTTTTCCCTTTTATTTATACCCCACTATTAATTTCTCATATCCAAACATGTTATTAAGTAGAGATTATATATGAATCTAATTTCCTGTTATAGTAACATATTTTTGTAACAGATAATCATGTCAGTGTTATTTTTTACCTGCAGAAATATTTTTATATTATTTAAGAAAAAGAAATGACAAAATAATTTCCCACTGTACTTATGTTGCTTTTAAGTAAACTCAGGAGAAGTAGTGTGGTATCTAAGGGCACATGTTTATGTTACCTCACTGTGTGCACAAGGTAATTCTTTGGGTGTGTTATTGGTGCATATATTTTAGAGCTACAGAGTTGTTTATTTTTAAGTTTGTTTCATTCAGATGTGTCTTTTTCACATCAATTTTGTGAATAAATACAGTATATATCTGTAGCTGTTAGTAAGCTCTTGATTTATCAGTATTTACAACTGATGAATATTTTATGTTTGTAAGTAGGGTTTATATTTCTGATTTTTAGAATAAACAAGGCATGTCCTTTGAGATTACATAACCCATCTACTTAAACAATATTCTTGTATTAACTGGAGTCTTAAAAATTGGCAAGTGACCAGTAAAGCGATTTTCTTGGTGTGCATTGGCAGTTTCCCCCATTTATGCCCAGCTCATTCAGTACTTCAAGTAGAACATTAGCTTGTAGCTATTTGATAAACCAGAGTTTTAAAAAGATATAAATAACAGTTTCCCTTCACTAAGTGCCTGTGTCTATTAGTGACACCAAACAAATGATGGCACTTCTTTAGAAGAAATACAATTTCCCTCTGATAAGCTGGTAGCATGAGGTATGTTGTTATATAGTGCCATCCATGACTCAGTCCACCACAGCCATTGCATGATTCATGTCATCCACGACCAAAGGGTTAAAACTTTCTTCATTCATTACTTCTTTTTAGGAAATACATCTTGCTAATCCAGTTTACTATTACATTATCATTATAATTTAAAGACAAGATGGAAAAAATGGCAAGTATAATGCAAATGCTTGGTTACTTATTGTAGAAACTTCTAAATCTTTTTATACTTATCTTCATTTACAATTTGCATTTGTTGTTATAAGTACCAGCTCTGTAAAAAGTGCCTTATAACCTTCAATAAATTACATGTTCTAGCATATCTTTCCTAATGAGAAGTGATGCTAGAGCATATAGTCCTTGTTGGAAGTGATGCTATTACAAGCAATAAACTATATGCACAAGTGATGTAGGAATATGTAAACAATGTAAACTGATGGCACTTTGTTATGCCTGTGTAGTCTTCTACAGAATTATACATGTAGCACTGGGAGTGATTTAACCAAATCAAAATATTTGGTTAATTTTATAGTATATTTCATATTATTGTAAAGCTAAATATGAAGATAAAATGGTTTGATAATTTGGTTAAAAGCGTTATATCATTTAAATATTCGTATACATATTGTTCAAACCAAAAAAGTTAATATAAATGTTATGTAGGGTATTTTCTTTGTTCGTTGTTGACTGTCCTCATCTTACGAAGTTCATATTTAACACTAAATTATGACAGGAAATACTGTGGCAGATATTTTGGGTATATATAATTTCTGTAATTTTTAAAGTTGTCTCATTAAGGTGAGTAATTAAGGTATAGGTAGTTTCTCATAACCAGATACATTAGTTAAACAACTAAACAATAACCTTTTTTTAAGAGTGAATCAGTCTGAAGTATAAATTTTCATACTAGTAATCTGTCTCTAGTTCCAGGGTTTATCAGTTTTATGAACATGTGAAGCACTAAGCTACTTGATGTGGTATTGATGTGTTAACAGTTAACCACCTGCTTCGGTCCTGCGAGTTTAGTATATCTTCTCAACAAATATTCAGTTTTGAATTTACCTTCCTCACCACTTAAATAATAATTGATTCATAAGTTGACTCTAGTCAGTTCTCTTATTAATAAAAAAAATGCATTGTGCTTGTTTAGTGTTACTGGTTTCACAATATTTGTATCATGATTTTTTCTATCAATAGTCTCATTCATCAGCCTGAGAGTGATATATAACCCAGATGTTATTTATTGTTCTCCAACACTGGAAATTTTGAAGGGCATATGAAATATACATTCTCAACTTCATATATTAACTTTATTTGGTGGTCTGAGTGAAGTACAATTATATTTAGGGATTATTTTTAAAAAATATATGAAGAACTCACCTTGCACAAAATACAAGTAGTATCTCTCAAAAAGAAATTATAAATATATAATTTGTCTGAATTTCTAAGTAAAATAGACTAGTTATCTTTCTTGGAAGTGTAAACCACTGGCTATATCTTGTTATCTTGTTAACCAGCAATTAGCAATATAAATTTGCTGTTCAAATGTGAACAATAAAATAATATCTACATATTTTGCAACAGTAAGAGTGTATAAAATTAAAAACATCAAAATACTAAACCTACGCCATTTTATTTCAATAAAAAATAATACCTATAAAATAAAATAAAATGATAAAACACATATCACATTTCGACTAGATGAACCAGGTTACTGTCATGGCAGTGTAAGACAATTATTTTTTTATTTATGTGATACCAGTATAGCTCTAAGAGTAATATATATTTGAAAAATCTATAAGATTTCACTATCATCATGTAAATGTCTATATTTCATACAGGATGATCAAGTTCATCATTATGAAAACAGTAACACAATTTTAGGTGCCAAACTATAGTTGCAACTGAAGAAAACAGGGGATCTCCTAGTATCTTCTCTGCCAATGCTCTCTGGTCTTCCCAGCCCTCCCAAGAGTTTGTCTTGACCAAACTTATCACTTCTGCTGCTTGGCCCTGAAGAAAAAAGAATTGACATTTTTAAAAATTTTGGACAGGGGGTAAAAAGAGAAGACTAAAGATTTTGCTTAAAAAAAAAAAAAAAAAAAAAAAAAAAAAAAATATATATATATATATATATATATATATATATATATATATATATATATATATATATATATATATAAATTGGTGTAAAACTTATCAAGTGTTTATATCAGCTAGTAATGTAAACAGTTTTAAAGATATGGTATATACTATCTATAAATTACTAACAACCATTCCCTCCTTTCAACTTTTTTTTTTTTTTTTAAGTTATTCCCTTCTCTACACCAGTTGTGCTCTCTTTTCAGTGTACAGTTATCTTGTCAAGATCTATTTTATTAATTAATTTAGCTAAGCAGAAAATAAAATATTTTACTGAAAAAAACAAATACATTTTAAAAGCTATTTTTACATGTTTTATGTTTTAAATATTGGCTGGATATTACATACCTTCCCCACTTTATTTTTAAGTGCATCTTCCAAAATACCAATTCTTGATTCCAATCCATCCTTTGGCATTGTAATCTGTGGATCTTGTACACAGTTTTCACTGAAGTTTTCTACACCATCATCACTTAGTGTTGTGTCCAGGATGTTTACAAAGTCAGTAACTTCCTGGAACTTTAAGGACACTGGTACACCCTGAATTAATGGGTTATCTAAACCTGCTTCAGAAACTGTATCACCCGTTATACAAGCATCAATACTAGCTTTTGCTTTTACTTCTTTTTCTGTTACATATTCACAATCAAAGATATTCTCTGTGCTTCTACTACTGTTCATCTTCATTTCTTCACATGCAATATCTAAGTCTTTTTCCTGAAGTCTTCTTTGCCTTCTCCTCTCTCTGGCAGAGAAGGCAGAGGAAGCTGATGGACTGCATTCAGCTGTGACAGCAGAAGATATATCAGGTAGAAAAGAATCTCCAGCAACATCCAATGTTTCTTGATTTGTACTTGAATCTGGAATAACTGAGTTCTTGTGATGGCGACGTCTGCGTGATTTTGAACCCTGGCCTGCAGATGGCATTTCCTTATTCCCTTGTCTTTTGCACTGGCACTCCTTGACTCCACTTGGCTTGGATTCAACTTTTGATCTGCTTTCCAACTTCATCTTATCACCAGAGATCTGCAGAGACTCAAATTCAGGAAATATTTCACAACATCTTCTGGCACCAAGGTTGGGTCTAATCACTTCTTCCTTCATTTTCTCTTCATTTAATTTTCCTGCCAAGTACATACAACCAACAATCCTTCCTGTCTCATTTAAAGATGTATTCTCTTTCCTGGGATTTATCTGCATATTACAATCCTCTTCTGCCACCTTTCGAACCTCATCAGATTGTACAGGCTGCTTAGTGTCCTTAAGAAAGGCTGAAATATGGCCCTTCACAAATGGTCTGTGAAGGATTTGTGATGTGCTAGGTCTTACGTCTGATGTGCGATTAAGCATGTCAGAAATCAGGCACTGCAGATCTTCACTATATACTTTGGATATGCCTCCAATCTGTGGAAAATGATGAAATAGGAGCTTTTTCAACCAAAGAATGTAAACTGATCTATTGTTTGGGTGCAGCTCCAAACTCAATACTATCACAATATGAAAATAACATCAGCAAGTGTTAATAAAACATTCATAAATATCAGTCCTAAAAACCATCTAATAATATAAAACACACTTCTTTGATTTATTTTTCTTGCTTAGACAACAAAAATACTTTTTATCTAATGACTGCATTCTTATTGTTGACAACTGGAGAGTAAAATCGGTGACAGAAATACATAAGATAAATAAGAAGCATACAGGCACAAATTTTCATAAGTTTATCAATGACTAAGATATATGTTATGTGACATCTGTATCACATAACACATACCATATGTAGAATTCCAAGTCCAACTTAGAATCTACATGACCTTAAAGTATACTACTCACCTTGCCATGTGATATTTTGTAGATAAGACCCGACATGTCTCTTGCATGGAATGCATGTTTTAATGTCACAAGTTCATACAGACAACACCCTAAAGCCCATATGTCTGATTTATAGTTGTATGGAAGACCAGCAAACAGTTCAGGACTCTATGGAATAATGAGAAAAAGGCATACACGTAAGTATATCAGGACATACAATAAAGCCTTTATCTTTAACTAATAGGAGTAGAAATATAAATTTTATTTTTAAAAAATATGCTATTAGAACATAAAGAAGTAAGAAAATTACATGTTCATGTTTGTATGGCTAACCTATAACATCTGGATGGTAAGATTTATTACAAAGTAATATGCGAAGGATTTACCTTCCATTCTTCATACACTCACCATGTAATATGGAGTGCCAATCATAGTAGTTGCCATATCAATGGAAGACCCCAAGATTCGAGCAATACCAAAATCACCAAGTTTTATAAGACCTGAACGTGTAAGGAAAATGTTTTGAGTCTTCAGATCCCTGTGTAAAATGTTGTGACCATGGAGGTACTGGAAAGGAAAAATGAAGATGTTGTTTAATATTAAAACAAAATTTACTTGCAACTCTTGACTTCCTGCAATATATTCATGTTGTGCTGCATTGTCCATACCAGTAGTATTTCTCAAATGAACTTTTTTACAGTTTCTACATTTTACAATTTCTTGAATTACAGAAAACTTATTGAAGCTACACAAATTTTCTCTGAATTATTTTTTTTAACACAGGAAAAGATCCTGGCCTTAATACTTACCTGCAGTGCCATTGTTATCTGAATGAACCAACGGATAACGCGTTGCTCAGAAAATAACTTGCCATGTTGCTGTTTTATGCAAGTGAAAAGATCTCCTCCTTCACAGTATCCCATCAATAGATGCAATTGGTAACTGAGCTCAAATGAACCCTAAAAATAGAAGTAATATATTACAATTTTGCTAAAAAAAAATTGTGAGCTAAATTATTTAATGCTTGTTGGTCTTCTGTGAAAATGTCACAGCTCAGAAGCTCACTAGCAAACATGGTAAAACTTTATCCTGCAGGAGATACCAGAGACAATGCATGTATACCAAACAGCTCAATAGGCTGGTTTATTACTAGTAAAGCCAAACAGAGGATAGCCTAAGTTACTGCTAGCAGACTTCAGCCTTCACTAGTAGAAGAAGCTCCAGTTGACAAGCAAATGAACAATATTGGGACTGAAACTCTCTTTTGACTTTGTCTTTCATTGCTGTGTATATTTCCATCAATGTATGTATACTTGACATAAAAGGTGTTTTACTCCAAACTTAATGGGATATCGGCAAAGTTAAGGAGCTGATACTAGTAGTGAAAACTTATCCATGACTTTACAGGATCCTAGAGATTAAGGATCTTCTGGTATCTGGTTCCAGCGATATAACCCACATCACTGGGCTTGGTACAGCAAGGAGACCATTTCCTTGTCAATACCATTTGGAGGATACTTCATAATTGTTGGGTTTACCTGAATGCAGAATTCATTGATACCAGTTAGACATCACATCTACCCTTACCCCCCCTCCCCCATCCATCCAGATTTTGGAGGTTTGCCGACACTATCTTGGATTTTTTCATAGGACTCAACAACCTAACAGACCCTGCAGTGCTGTGGGACACCTTTAAATATGAATTATTTGACACAGCTCATAATTCCATTAGCAAACATGATAAAACTTTATCCTGCAGGAGAC
>NC_091552.1:37544476-37549476 GCF_042767895.1 Penaeus vannamei
TCCCCCTTCCCCTTCCAGAGAGGGATAACCACACCCCTCAACAGGTCAGAGGGAACGGTACCGGACTGCCAAATGGCAGCAAGGACAGCATGCAACCCCCACGCCATAGGTTCACCACCAGCCTTTAACAGTTCAGCTGGGATGCCGCAAATACCCGCTGCTTTACCACTCTTCATCTTGGAGATTGCCTCCCTAACCTCAGCTAGGGAGGGAGGGTCCTCGCTAATGGGTGGGTCTGGCAGCGGAATCACGGCACTACCCACATCCAAGTTAACTGTTGGAGGGTCAACCTGATACAACTGCTCAAAGTATTCAGCTTAACGCTCCCTCACCGCAACAGGATCTGAGACGATCTGGCCACCCACTAAGCGAACTGCAGTCACCTGAGAAGAGGGCTTGGAGTTCAGTTTTCTCAGGGCTTGGTATGCAGGACGTAGGTCATTTACTAAGAAATGGCCTTCAACCTCCTCAGCAAGATTCCTAATAAACTGTTCCTTGTCCCTTCTTAACAGAGACCGAGTTCTGCGCACCTGAGAACGGTGCAAATCCCGATCCCCTGCCAGACAAGCCGCATGGCAAGCATCAGTGGCTTCCAGTGTCTCCTGAGAGATTGAATTCTGTCTTGCTCTCGGGCGTTCTCCAATTGATTCTTGGGCTGCATCAAGCGTTTCATGCTTGAAGGTGTCCCACAGAAGTACAGGGTCTGTCAGATTGTCAAGCGCTGTGACTGATCAGAGATTGTCTCAGCAAACTTCCGAGCACACTCCCTCTCCTTCAGCTTGTCCAGATGAAACACCCTAGGGTGGTCATTGGGCCGCTGGGGAGTTTTGAAGTGTACCCGGAGGGTAGCCACAACCAATCAATGGTCTGCACCACAGAACTCAGCACTCCTATACACCCTGCAGTTCTGGAGGATCCTCCAACGAGTGCTAACGAGAATGTGGTCGATCTCCTTGGTTGCATTACCCGCATCGCTGTACCATGTCCAACGATGTGGGTCTGGGCGCTGGTACCAGGAGCCAGAAATCCTCAATTTCTGGGATCTAGCAAAATCCCGGAAAAGGAGGGAATTCTCGCTGCCGTTATCAACTCCTGAACCATGAGGACCGATTGACATCTCATAGCCAGCTCGATCGCAGCCAGATACCGCATTGAAGTCACCCAGAACAATACGAATATCTCGCCGGGGACAACTGTTTGCCACGGATGCAAGTTTGGCGTAGAACATCTCTTTCACATCAAGTTTACAAACATCGGTAGAAGCGTACACAGCAATAAGAGACATGAAGCCCAAAGACAGCTTCAGTCTCATTACTATTATACGCTCATCAACTGGAGTGACCTCTACCACCGAGGGCTGGAGCCTACCGGAGACAGCTATGGCTACTCCCTGCAGATGGTGACCATCGCTGCTGCCCGACCAGTAATAGGTGTAGCCACCTACACTGGTCGTGCCGCTGCCAGGTCTTCTCACCTCCGAGAGAGCAGCCTCCCTAGTTCCCTCGATAGCAGGAGTAACCGATCATCCTGACGTAAAGAGCGGACGTTCCAAGCCCCCACCCTGACTTCCCGCCTGAGGTTAACCCTCGGGTAGTCGGTCCGGGAGGACGCCACCTCTGCCACCCCCGCCGACGCTGCCCCACATATATACACATGTATATATATACATACATACATATGTATATATATAAATATATATATATATATATTATATATATATAATATAAATATAAATATATAAATATATATATATATATATATATATATATATATATATATATATATATATATATATATGAACATATATATATGTATGTATGTATATTTATATGTATATTTGTATGTATATTTATATGTATATATATGTTCATATATATATATATATATATATATATATATATATATATATATATATATATATATATATATATATATATATATATATATATATATATGTACATATATATACATATATATATATATATATATATATATGTGTGTGTGTGTGTGTGTGTGTGTGTGTGTGTGTGTGTGTGTGTGTGTGTGTGTGTGTGTGTGTGTGTGTGTGTGTGTGTGTATGTGTGTGTGTGTATGTATGTGTGTGTATATGTGTGTGTGTTTGCGTGTGCGTGTTTGCGTGTGCGTGTTTGCGTGTGCGTGTTTGCGTGTGCGTGTTTGAGTGTGCGTGTTTGCGTGTGCGTGTGTGCGTATGTGTGTGTGCATGTGCGTGTGCGTGTGCGTGTGTGTACGTGTTGTGTGTGTATATATATATGTATATGTAGATGTATAAATATATATATATATATATATTTATATATATATATATATATATATATATATATATATATATATATATATATAGCCACAAATTCAATTGCATGACAAAGCTAGACAAAAGCTCTACATCTTGAGCTTGTTGTTGCCTATCAAAAATAAAAATGCTCAATATTTACATAAGAATATGTACAATCTTGCAGAGAAAGAATATTGTGTAAAAGTTTATCCTTCAAATTTCCTGAGAACAATGAAGGAAATGCACAGTAATATATATCAAAAGATCACAGTAAAATGATTTGTTGATTATGTGGAACTATTAGAAAAAAATACCAGGGATTTGAAGAATCTTTTACAAAGAAAATACATCACCTCTTCATATTACAAACATTTGATTTTTGAGTGAAGTCTGGATAATTTTTTCTAATACGTCTACATAACAAATTGTAATGATTTCAGTATCATTGGATTCCTTTCACCATCTACAATGCAAACATGTATGTTCTATTACACGGAAGCCCCCCCCCCCCCCAACTCCTACATCCTTGGCCCCGATAGCAGGGGAGGGCATGAAAGGTACCAGGGAAATTGCGGGGTAAAGTATAAATGATATACATAGAATCGGTCACTATATTGTCTAATGCAGAGGGCTGTGCCCCCTGCAACCCCCTATGGGGGGCTGCCACCCCCTAAACCCTGCCCAAGACTTGGCAACTGTTTCCACATAGCAGTTGTACACTTGCACCTGCCGTGAATACAAGGAGGATTCTTTGTTTTCCTGGGCGTAGGTTGCGGGGCAGCAGCCCCCCATTGGAGACAATACAGTGACTGATGCTGTGTATATTATTAATTGTTAACCTGCAATTTCTCTGGTACCTTTCATGCCTTCCCCTGCTATCATGGCCAAGAATGTGGGGGGTTAGGGGGGTTTCTGCGCAATAATTTCTATATATTTGGAAACTAGACAATGAGAGGAATCCAAAGATACCAAAATCATCACGACCCATTATGCAGACATATAAGGAAAAAATACTGGTCTGCCATGTACTTTACAGTTTCCTTTCTGAACTAATTACGGAGATCATGACTATTTTAGTCGAGTCAAAGATTGAAACTTTTAGATTCTAATGTATCTCATAATAACAGTAGCATTTTCATGTGAGATGTTGATGACCTTGCTGGAGTCAAAACGTGGAGGTTACAGCATTGCCTGTTGCAGACCCATTTTGAAAATTTACCTAAAGGTAAATAAACACACACCAAATGGTCACAAAATTATTACACGACAACGTCGGTATTTAAGACATTAATGCTCTTCCGGCACAATACAGCAAGCAAATCTTTGATTTTTACCAACTCAGGGGTAGGGCACTTTCGTATCTTAGCTACAATTCCAATCTAATATTATCATGAGTGAAAATACAATGTATCACTAACTTGATAGCTGTAGGATGGTGCGGATTCGGCTCTCCCGCGACTCCGTTTATTATTGTTCTTGGCATTCGTGTTCTAAAGGTCACGCGCGTCTCCGTCTTCGGTTTATTCATTTTTGATATTTATTCTGTATTTGAACTTTGTACTATTTTTCTAACCAATTTATGTTCATTTGATTTATTTAAAATAATCTTGTAACGATGGTCGCTCATACAGGATGTAATGTGTCTGCCTATATATGATATACACATATGATATACACGTTATTTCTCTTAATTCATATGTAACTTCCACTTTGAAATTGATGATATTCATTACTCTTTCCTTTTCTGGAAAATAAATGAACTATCAACATGGAATAGCTCCTGATACCTTATGTAATAATTCGAATGCTCAGCCCCGAATATTTATATATATATACATATATATGGATATATACACATACATACATGAATACAAATATATATATATAGATAGATAGATAGATAGAAAAATATTTAGATAGATAGATAGATAGACTTTACATGGCAAATTTTAATAAATTGATCAGTTGTCAGGCACGACAATATCACAGAAAATCAATTATTCCCTTCTCTCTATCTCTCTTTCTCTGACTCCTAATATTAGATTTTCTGTCTGCCCCCCCCCCCCCCTCTCTCTCTCTCTCTCTCTCTCTCTCTCTCTCTCTCTCTCTCTCTCTCTCTCTCTCTCTCTCTCTCTCTCTCTCTCTCTCTCTCTCTCTCTCTCTTTATACATATATATATATATATATATATATATATATATATATATATATATATATATATGTGTGTGTGTGTGTGTGTGTGTGTGTGTGTGTGTGTGTGTGTGTGTGTGTGTGTGTGTGTGTGTGTGTGTGTGTATAAATATATATATGTCATCGGCCAGAAGCAGTGACACTCTAATTATGCTATTATTAATGTATTTAATTGGTAAAACGTTACCCTTGATATAGTTATGATATAAAATTCTAAGGGAATAAAACCACAAAATAGAGTTTGGTGCTGGTGAGGCTGTAGTTGTAGAAGTTGTGTTTATGTTAGAGGTGAAATACTTGTGGACGATCTTGGTGGTTACTTTAACTCGAGATAAGGGCCAAAATACCAAGTCGCCTTCTCAAAGTGCCACCTCAGCATCCATACAACCGAACAACCAGGCCTCTGTCTAGATGACCTGGCACCTCTAGGTCTAAAATTCCTAAAGTCAGGTCAGGTTGAAGCATCATTGAGTGATGGTGAATCGGTTTGACTCCCGGAACTCATATTAAGAATACG
>NC_091552.1:37556976-37559476 GCF_042767895.1 Penaeus vannamei
TTTCAATAAGAAAAGGGTAATCAAACTAACTCTCCTAAATCTAAAGAAAAACAGAACATGTATTGAGGCCCAAATTTTGATTCATATTAAATCATACTTACCTCCAGAGCATAGATCTGTGAAACACACTGATATACAAAATAACAGTATCTCCTTCTGTTATTAAATTTCCCTGCACTCACTGAAGCTCATGATTCATAAGTATTGTTTCTTGAAGCTGGAAAAGAAGAAGGAACATGAATCTAGTATCCAATATAACTCAACAAAAACTGAATATCTCCTAAATTCTAGTAATCCTTTTTGGTCAATTGTTCCACTATTAGTAATATCATGTAATTTTCCAGTTATTTTTATAATAATTAGGCTTTTGTGAATTAACTAATCATTTACCATACTTTTAAAACACCATCCATAAAATCTGGCCCTATATAATAGTAGAGAAACATAAAATAAGAAGTAAAAGTCCTAATAAAATGGTAACTATTCAAAACATAACCACAAAGGTTTTTTGGGGGACTAAGTATTTGACAGAGATCATATTTTATGGAAGTCAACAGATGCATATAACTACAGTAAATAATATCAATAAAAAATAATAATGCAAAGCTAAATGGCTGACAGAAGTGACAAACTTTACAGGACACACTCACTGGAAACTAACGTACGAACCTCACCAATTTGTACAAATAACGATTCTATATAATCAATTTATGTTCAGTCATAAACTGCTATTGTTGGCAAATCGCACCTCCCATAGGTGTGAGATGCATATCACTCCGTTATCACTATGTTACAGTTATACAAGGTCTGTAATGCATGGAGTAAATGAAATGCTTGTAGTAGTTTATATTTGTTTGGCAAGACATATGTATAAGCCCGAATGGGTATACGGGATATACACTATAACTTAAGGGTAGTGCCGTTGTTGTACACTCATACTGGCGAGTCTATCCGAGCACTCTCTACTGCCATGGATATGTGGAGAATCTTTTGTTTTCCTGGGCGGGGGTTTGGTTATCCATTGATACAAAAATCATCATTACTTAAATATACATTCAAGAAATTCAACATGGATGGAAGTGTGAGAGGAATGACATATGTGGAAAGTCAACTTTTTAGTTTCACACAGGCCTCCAAACTTGAATTATCATTGGACAGTAGATTGTCAGAGGAATCCACCGATAATAAAATTGTCACCATTAGTTATGCGAAGGTATTCCAAAAAATTACCCCTATTTTTGGTCACTCTGTTCATTATAAGGAAATTTTACCATGCATTACATGGTTGTGGGTCACAAACCATACCAAAAGTCCTAAATTAGCAAAGGAACTGAATTATTGATAGGAAGTATGGTATTATTAGAAATTCAACCCCACACCTAAAGTAAGGAATGTGAGCTAACCAAGTATTAGAACAAATCATTCTGAGTTTTCATTTATACCATTTTCTCCACAAATTGATAATAACAGTGTTAAAGAGAGTATAAAATCCATGATTTCCAGGACCCATAGCAACCTTGTTCTTCCACCACCCCAATAAAATGACACAAGTCTTTAAAAGTGACGGAAAATCAGATGGATTTGTAGCAGATGACGTGGGCGAGGGAAATCAAATACACGTGACGTGACCATTATAAGCACTGACGTACACTTCAAACAGAACCAATCAGATACGGAATAGATCATCACGTGACAACAGGAGCTGGGCCTAGGAAAAGGCAGTTGAAATTCAAATTAGTTCCATTATGGCTAGACAGTGTGTACGGTGTGCAAATACATTACCATTTCAGTAAATATACCGAAATATCAATCCAAAAACTTATTATACAGGAACAGGTTTGTACTTGATGGAGAGTTGAAGAACAGAATGATAGTCCATCACTGAAACTCCCATCAAAGGGCCGAAACTGCTTTGCCTCATTATAAGGTAGAATGTGGGATGAGTAAATCACAGCAACCTGGATAACCCATAACAATCCCATTAACAGCCAGGCCTGAGGTGTGTGCTTAGGAGTAAGATGTGGTTCAAACTTATTCATGGGTGTCTACTGCTGGAGCTATGTAGGAGTGAAGGAAGCAGCAGCCCCTAAAGTGTTCAGGGGTGGTTTTCTCCTGTAAAAGGGAACTTGAAAATATACCCCTTTTCCCTGGCTGATGTTCTACCCAAATTCCCTGATGTGATATAATATGGTTAAAACTGGTCCTGGGGTCTGGAGCTCTCTCCTGCTGGAACATAAATTACAGATTTTGTGAGTCAACAGGGGAATGAGGAGCCATCTTTTCCCAGTAACAATTAGGGTGTCTCTGAAATGTTTTAGCTTGCAAAAGTTTGATATTTTACTGAGTGGTTGTTTCCAACAGTTTTGAAGTATTTTGGAATATGATATCCAGATAACAGTATCTTATGGTGGGTACTTAGGTGTCAAAATTCTCATTCTAAAGTGAAAGAAGATGCAAAGTAGGAGGAATGCATCTGGCAGCCTTTCGATAAATGGGTAAT
>NC_091552.1:37567268-37569768 GCF_042767895.1 Penaeus vannamei
TAATGGGTGGGTCTGGCAGCGGAATCACGGCACTACCCACATCCAAGTTAACTGTTGGAGGGTCAACCTGATACAACTGCTCAAAGTATTCAGCTTAACGCTCCCTCACCGCAACAGGATCTGAGACGATCTGGCCACCCACTAAGCGAACTGCAGTCACCTGAGAAGAGGGCTTGGAGTTCAGTTTTCTCAGGGCTTGGTATGCAGGACGTAGGTCATTTACTAAGAAATGGCCTTCAACCTCCTCAGCAAGATTCCTAATAAACTGTTCCTTGTCCCTTCTTAACAGAGACCGAGTTCTGCGCACCTGAGAACGGTGCAAATCCCGATCCCCTGCCAGACAAGCCGCATGGCAAGCATCAGTGGCTTCCAGTGTCTCCTGAGAGATTGAATTCTGTCTTGCTCTCGGGCGTTCTCCAATTGATTCTTGGGCTGCATCAAGCGTTTCATGCTTGAAGGTGTCCCACAGAAGTACAGGGTCTGTCAGATTGTCAAGCGCTGTGACTGATCAGAGATTGTCTCAGCAAACTTCCGAGCACACTCCCTCTCCTTCAGCTTGTCCAGATGAAACACCCTAGGGTGGTCATTGGGCCGCTGGGGAGTTTTGAAGTGTACCCGGAGGGTAGCCACAACCAATCAATGGTCTGCACCACAGAACTCAGCACTCCTATACACCCTGCAGTTCTGGAGGATCCTCCAACGAGTGCTAACGAGAATGTGGTCGATCTCCTTGGTTGCATTACCCGCATCGCTGTACCATGTCCAACGATGTGGGTCTGGGCGCTGGTACCAGGAGCCAGAAATCCTCAATTTCTGGGATCTAGCAAAATCCCGGAAAAGGAGGGAATTCTCGCTGCCGGTATCAACTCCTGAACCATGAGGACCGACTGACATCTCATAGCCAGCTCGATCGCAGCCAGATACCGCATTGAAGTCACCCAGAACAATACGAATATCTCGCCGGGGACAACTGTCTGCCACGGATGCAAGTTTGGCGTAGAACATCTCTTTCACATCAAGTTTACAAACATCGGTAGGAGCGTACACAGCAATAAGAGACATGAAGCCCAAAGACAGCTTCAGTCTCATTACCATTATACGCTCATCAACTGGAGTGACCTCTACCACCGAGGGCTGGAGCCTACCGGAGACAGCTATGGCTACTCCCTGGAGATGGTGACCATCGCTGCGGCCCGACCAGTAATAGGTGTAGCCACCTACACTGGTCGTGCCGCTGCCAGGTCTTCTCACCTCCGAGAGAGCAGCCTCCCCAGTTCCCTCGATAGCAGGGGTAACCGATCATCCTGACGTAAAGAGCGGACGTTCCAAGCCCCCACCCTGACTTCCCGCCTGAGGTTAACCCTCGGGTAGTCGGTCCGGGAGGACGCCACCTCTGCCACCCCCGCCGACGCTGCCCCACATATATACACATGTATATATATACATACATACATATGTATATATATAAATATATATATATATATATTATATATATATAATATAAATATAAATATATAAATATATATATATATATATATATATATATATATATATATATATATATATATATATATATATATATATATATATATGTATGTATGTATATTTATATGTACATTTATATGTATATTTATATGAATATTTATATTGATATATATATATATATATATATATATATATATATATATATATATATATATATATATATATATATATATATATATATTTACATATGTACATATATATACATATATATATATATATATATATATATGTGTGTGTGTGTGTGTGTGTGTGTGTGTGTGTGTGTGTGTGTGTGTGTGTGTGTGTGTGTGTGTGTGTGTGTGTGTGTGTGTGTGTGTGTGTATGTGTGTGTGTGTATGTGTGTGTGTGTTTGCGTGTGCGTGTTTGCGTGTGCGTGTTTGCGTGTGCGTGTTTGCGTGTGCGTGTTTGAGTGTGCGTGTTTGCGTGTGCGTGTGTGCGTATGTGTGTGTGCGTGTGCGTGTGCGTGTGCGTGTGTGTATGTGTTGTGTGTGTGTATATATATGTATATGTAGATGTATAATATATATATATATATATATATATATATATATATATATATATATAGCCACAAATTCAATTGCATGACAAAGCTAGACAACAGCTCTACATCTTGAGCCTGTTGTTGCCTACCAAAAACAAAAATGCTCAATATTTACATAAGAATATGTACAGTCTTGCAGAGAAAGAATATTGTGTAAAAGTTTATCCTTCAAATTTCCTGAGAACAATGAAGGAAATGCACAGCAATATATATCAAAAGATCACAGTAAAATGATTTGTTGATTATGTGGAACTATTAGAAAAAAATACCAGGGATTTGAAGGATCTTTTACAAAGAAAATACATCACCTCTTCATATTACAAACATTTGATTTTTGAGTGAAGTCTGGATATTTTTTTCTAATACGTCTGCATAACAAATTGTAATGATTTCAGTATCACTGGATTCCTTTCA
>NC_091552.1:37579768-37582268 GCF_042767895.1 Penaeus vannamei
AGTATCCAATATAACTCAACAAAAACTGAATATCCCTAAATTCTAGTAATCCTTTTTGGTCAATTGTTACTATTAGTAATATCATGTAATTTTCCAGTTATTTTTATAATAATTAGGCTTTTGTGAATTAACTAATCATTTACCATACTTTTAAAACACCATCCATAAAATCTGGCCTATAATAGTAGAGAAACATAAAATAAGAAGTAAAAGTCCTAATAAAATGGTAACTATTCAAAACATAACCACAAAGGTTTTTTGGGGGACTAAGTATTTGACAGAGATCATATTTTATGGAAGTCAACAGATGCATATAACTACAGTAAATAATATCAATAAAAAATAATAATGCAAAGCTAAATGGCTGACAGAAGTGACAAACTTTACAGGACACACTCACTGGAAACTAACGTACGAACCTCACTAATTTGTACAAATAACGATTCTATATAATCAATTTATGTTCAGTCATAAACTGCTATTGTTGGCAAATCGCACCTCCCATTGGTGTGAGATGCATATCACTCCGTTATCACTATGTTACAGTTATACAAGGTCTGTAATGCATGGAGTAAATGAAATGCTTGTAGTAGTTTATATTTGTTTGGCAAGACATATGTATAAGCCCGAATGGGTATACGGGATATACACTATAATAAGGGTAGTGCCGTTGTTGTACACTCATACTGGCGAGTCTATCCGACACTCTCTACTGCCATGGATATGTGGAGAATCTTTTGTTTTCCTGGGCGGGGGTTTGGTTATCCATTGATACAAAAATCATCATTACTTAAATATACATTCAAGAAATTCAACATGGATGGAGGTGTGAGAGGAATGACATATGTGGAAAGTCAACTTTTTAGTTTCACACAGGCCTCCAAACTTGAATTATCATTGGACAGTAGATTGTCAGAGGAATCCACCGATAATAAAATTGTCACCATTAGTTATGCGAAGGTATTCCAAAAAATTACCCCTATTTTTGGTCACTGTTCATTATAAGGAAATTTTACCATGCATTACATGGTTGTGGGTCACAAACCATACCAAAAGTCCTA
Source organism: Penaeus vannamei (assembly GCF_042767895.1). NCBI lineage: Eukaryota > Metazoa > Arthropoda > Malacostraca > Decapoda > Penaeidae > Penaeus > Penaeus vannamei. The sequence goes on from NC_091552.1 coordinate 37,580,830, forward strand.
AATTAGCAAAGGAACTGAATTATTGATAGGAAGTATGGTATTATTAGAAATTCAACCCCACACCTAAAGTAAGGAATGTGAGCTAACCAAGTATTAGAACAAATCATTCTGAGTTTTCATTTATACCATTTTCTCCACAAATTGATAATAACAGTGTTAAAGAGAGTATAAAATCCATGATTTCCAGGACCCATAGCAACCTTGTTCTTCCACCACCCCAATAAAATGACACAAGTCTTTAAAAGTGACGGAAAATCAGATGGATTTGTAGCAGATGACGTGGGCGAGGGAAATCAAATACACGTGACGTGACCATAAGCACTGACGTACACTTCAACAGAACCAATCAGATACGGAATAGATCATCACGTGACAACAGGAGCTGGGCCTAGGAAAAGGCAGTTGAAATTCAAATTAGTTCCATTATGGCTAGACAGTGTGTACGGTGTGCAAATAATTACATGTAATTCATCACGAAATATCACCGAAATATCAATCCAAGCTTATTATACCTGGGAACTTAGGTTGTACTTCCAGTGGAAGTTCAGAAAAGACAGACTCCAGTAGTCCATCACTAGCTCTTCATCAAGGCCTTGAAACTGTACCCTCAGCTGTCCGATAAGGACCAGCGGATAGTGATCACAACAACCTGGATAACCCCAACAATCCCAGTGACCCACAGCCCGGCCTGTCAGGTGTTAATGCTTAGGGTAAGATGTGGTTAAAACTATTCATGGGTCTGTCTGTAGACTATGTAGGGGTGGGGAAGCAGCAGCCCCCTAAAAGAGTGTTCAGGGGATGATGCTCCCTACATAACCCAGGAACTTGAAAATATACTATGCCTGCTAGCCTAGTGTTCTACCCAAATTCCCTGATGTGATATAATATGGTTAAAACTGGTCCTGGGTCTGGGCTCTCTCCTGCTGGAACATAAAAGGTACAGATTTTGTAGATCCAGCAGGGGAATGAGGGGCCATCTTTTCCAGTGGCAATTAGGGTGTCTCACAATGCGACGCAACACCAAAAGTTTGATATTTTACTGAACTGGTTATTTTTCCAACAGGTGCACAGTATTTTGGAATATGATATCCAAGATGGCTTTTGATATCTTATGGTGGGTACTTCGATTATAAATATCCATTCTAAGTACGAAGATGCAAAGTAGGAGGAATGCATCTGGCAACTCGATAAATGGGTAATTTTCTATATTACCTTTGCCTCTCCGATATTGACGATTTTGGTATCGTTAGATTCCTCTCACTCTGTACAATCCAAATATGTAGGATTTATTGCACCAAAACCCCCCGTTAGTGGCAAACTTGGCCCTGATAGCAGGGGCGACGATGTCGGAGCGGCGGACATAATATAGAAAATTACCCTAATAATATAACCCACAGTGAAAATAACCATGGTTATTCACATGACTTTCAATTGCAGGG
>NC_091552.1:37589768-37604768 GCF_042767895.1 Penaeus vannamei
AATAATTTTTATTGCCTGGTGTGTTGATCAAAGAGTCTTAGATATTGGGATATTCAGTATTTTGAAGGATTGTTGATCCCAATTTCGGCAGACAGACTGTATGGGCACTTTTTTTAGCTGCACAGCTTCTAGTTTTGCTTCATATAGCTTTTTCACTTTTTGGATAAACTTGAGTTAAGGGGCGGGGGACGTAAAAATGCAGACAATCGGGCAAACTGGCTGAAGCTTAGATGACGTGAATTTGCTGTTATGAGCAAAAACCAGGGTGACAGAAAAAACTTGCCACGATTGCGCAAACCTCTTGGAGTGTGATTTGACTCCTTTGGCATTTAGAAGGGGGATTTAGCATTATTCCCATTGATAAATGAATGTGGAATGTAACATGTGTAAGCAGTGACTGGAAGAGTGCCAGCTCTAGAAAGGATTCCATTTCCATGCTGCGCATCATACTCCTGGCCGCAGTGACTGGCATTATAGGTTGTATTACGAAAAATTTGAAAGAAAAAGATGTATGACACACATGACCAAATGTTTTTTTTGTTTTTTGCACTGAGTTATTTACTACATAGAGAGATGATATGGAGTCTGTGCAAGGAAAATAAGCTATTACCATCAGGATAAAGCAGATCAAAAGATAAGTATGGATATTGGAAAATAGCTATGAGCTTAAAATTTTTACACAATATAACTTTGCCAAGAGGAGGCACAGAGTCTTGTCACCACTCATGGGTGTTAGCCACTTACGTAACCCATTGCCCGGGTTTTCAGCACCGTGATTTCCATGATGCAACCGGGTACATTGGGTTAATGTTATACTTCATTTACATGTTTTAAGATTTATCTATGCAGTTCTTTGGAACGATCTGCACATAGCGCATTTCAGACTTTCAGCGAGGTTTGACAGCTCACCGACACTTTCGTGTCAGTGTTGCATTGATTCTGGGTTACTCTTAAGACTATATAGTGGCAACAAAGAAGAAATAGACTTTAGTAACCATCCCAGTTTGATATCTTAGCCCATCAGTAGCCTTAAATGCTGGAAAAAATGTTTAATAACAAAACAATCCAGACAGTAGAAAAAAGCAAATGAAAGTTTGATGTTTCCAGATATAAAGGTATTTGGTATATTTACAGTTTACTATCTTGCCATACATACCGAGATAAAGAGGAGAAGGAGAAGGAGAAGGACACACCTAATCACGGCAACTTAAATTGTTAGACTAGGTTAATTTATTGGTCAGTACAGTTTTTTTGGGATTTGGAACGTGTGAATTCCCGTAGATTTTACTGAAAGGTGGGTTGGGATCCTGTAGAGTTTTTAAAATTTTGGCATGTCAGTCTGTAGAATTTCATAGATGGCGGGTGTGTCCGAGAGCTTCCTTGGCTGATTTTAAGTTGTTTTTTATGCTGGTTTTACACATTTTTTTTCTCATTTCTTTGTATTTAAGCCTGTTTTACCCAGTAATTTCCCTGATATAATTCATGCTCTCCCCTGCTATGGGGACTCAAATCAAGATCATTGATGGAGGAATGGTACTTGATCTCCTCGTTTGATTCACAGAAAAAACAATGCCAAGAATCAGTGATATTGAAATCATTGGCATTTCCTGCAGAAAACTTTTTTTTTTTTTTTTTACAGGGAGGGTGTGTCACTATCAGTAACAATTGCTCAATGCTTAATAATTTACAAGGTGAAAAAGAAATTGTTGGTTAGTATTTTCATCTGGTTTTTGTCAAATGTATTAGGAAGAGGAATGTTTTGTGGTTGGAATTACATGATTTTTATTATTAGTTTACATTTGTCACAAAGATCTGGCCCAAGACATTGAATTTAGGTTTACCTGATACATGATTATCATCATTTTCCATATTATGAAAAAAGTATCAATTATATACCAAATTATTATATATTTCTTAAACATACCGAAGGAACTCGAAAAATGTGAGCATCTATTTTTTTTTGTAACCTATTATTTTACACAGTACACCTGTGAGTTTTTTTCATATGGAACATTAGTATTTTGAGGATAGTAAACACGACCAAGAAATAATAATAAATGTTAAATTGATTCTTTCTTGCTTTCTATTGTTTTTCATTCTTTCATTCTATCTTTCCTTTTTTGATAATTAAAGCAAAGGGAGTGATGAATGACTCCAACATTGATTATATTTTTTTCTTTTTTCTTTAGTTTTTTTACTGAAAGACCATTGGCAGTTAATCTAGAGGACATGGAATTTTAGAAAACAAATATGAAATGATTCTAAACAAAATGGTCACATTTAAAGTTATGAATGACATCACAATATTGAGATAAAGGTGCCAAAATTTGTTGCTTGGAGACTTATTTTCCTCCTTTGTTTATTTGTGAAGGCAATCTATACAGACCATGGAACTCAAAAGATAATACACAGAAAACTAGTACGTGTGCTACTATCTATCGTTTGATACACACATACTCATAAATTCACTTTGAATTACCATACTTTGTCTCCAAATGATATAAAGTACCATTACATTTTATTAATTTAACTAATTTCTCCTATGTATTCCCATTTTACACTTATTAAGATTCGGTGTGATGTTAGTATATGGGGCAATGATATGCGATTCACGATTGCCATTGGGTAAGAAAGATATGTCCCCTTTGTTGTGCATGGTATTTGATCTTATGCAGTGTGTGCTTAATGAGGCAGTGAAATGATTTGTCAGTGGCTTGATATATCACACACAACAATACAGGGATAAAATTAAAACTCGTAATAGGCGCAGCACAATGGACTTGTTTTTAAAAAAACACTAAGAGTGCCCCAGATGCAAGGAACAGTGCAAATTTAACATTAAACAACACGTCTACACATTTTTCTTCATGTGGTAGCAGAGCTCTTCCCATCCTCTGGCTAACTTGGGTATTTCTTTAATCTCCTCTTTGGTTATAGTACAATAAGTGACCACACTGGCTAGGGAGACATGGTGATTGGAAGGGGTTTGGTGGCATAGGGAAGTACAATGCTAAGCTAGGGAAATATGGTGATTGGTTTGGGAAAGTCGCTTTTGTTTGTTCACTGATCTTTGTTTTACTTTATTCGTTTAGGCTGGGGTTCAGTCATTTGTTCATTTTCCCAGTGCTGTATCAAATCTGAGGCCAAATATTGGCTCAGTTTTTGTCTACTTTATAATATGAAATGCAATTTTTGGCTGGTGTTTTAAAATATTTATACTTTTACTTTTTGAATTACCTAATATAACATTTAAGAGGCAAGTTTTGTGGAAAGATTTGGCTTGTCTACACAAAAAATGTTTTCTTTACAGTTTTAAGATCAAAGTTGTGTGAACCCCCCCCCCCCCCAAAAAAAAAATAATAATAATAATAATAAATAAAAATAAAAATGAAAAAATAAATGATAATAATAATAATAATAAAAATCAGTTTCCCCGTGTGTCTCCCAAGATTGTCAGGGATATGGTGAAGAATATGGTAAAAAAAAAAAAATCTATTTCCTTTGGAATTACGAAAATGACCAAACATTGTCTTAACCCATTTACGATGGGTGTCCCATATATAAGACACCCGGAAAAATAAATATCACCCCACACCGGGCGTCCTGCCAATGTGACGTTGGATCTGAGCTCACATTCCGAATACGTTGTGGGCCATGGCCGGCACGTGGGCAGATTCCGGGCCGGCCCCGCACGCCAATTTTTTTTATGTGACAAGTAGGCTAAATATTGTACCAAGTATTGTAGGCTTGGTACAAAACATTAGCCAATAGGAGCATTGCATGTTCTGTTCTCCTCAAGCAATGCCCCAGAGTATGTGACATAAGTGTACCTTATAAAGAACTATGAAATATATTGCATGCATCATAGTAACAAAGTGAATGACCCATCACCCGAAGCCATGCCCGTCAACCATGACGTGAACCCCGTCATCTGTACTCAAAGGTTTAATAGACAGTCAACAGTTTAAAAGTCCAAGCCTCTACAGTTTAAGTAATTCAGCTAAGTTCAGCAAATCTGTATCATGTATATTCTTAGCAATACAGAGGATGGACTGGTATACAATGAAAAGATTTCAGCCTTACTGATATTGTGTAGGAGGATGAGGCAAAACAAACAAGATTGAAGCAGATCAGTTACTAATAAATGAAACTGATGTGACTAGTATTTTATGAAATTCAGTAGCAGGCAGAAAACAGTACTTGTAGAAAATAGAGACTGATGCAAAATTATATTATGTCACCATTAATGGTCAAGTGCAGGAATAGTTTATTGATGTCAAGGGATTTTATGTGGAAGTTGAAGGTACAGTACGAACTAATATACTGTAGCTAAAATGATATTGTTTTACCAGCAGGTTTTAACCTACTGATAGTGGCTATGCTTGTATACATGCACTAAACATTATGGTTTTATCTGTTAATACTGCATACATGGCCCTAACAAAATGTTTAGATGCCAAGGTGACAGTTATGAGGCCTACTTGTTTACCACATCTGTTTAATTTTTGGGAAGATTTTTTTTTTTTTTTCATGATCTTTTTATTGATGATAGCAATTTCATGATGATGGCAATACATGAATGACAGTGTTGATAGCAATGAAATTAGGGGTAAGCAGTGAAATCAGGTAGGCATAGTTATTGACTCCAGTTTATAAATAAAATGATTAAACCAAAACCACAGGAGGCACATTGTGTAGCAACTGTATATATTCTCTCAAGTAATAGCACTGACAGTGTATATTTGTCAATTTATTTATTATGAAACTGTTGATTATACCCTTAACTCATTATTTTTAATGATTTTTATATTTTTGTTCCTTTCAGAGTAGCAGCCATGAAACTGTAGGAAAGATGATGTATTCTTTCCAATAATCATAAAATATTTCTGAGCATCAGGTTCATTATGGTAAGTTTTAATATTTTTAGTTCTTGCTTGACTGTCCCTCCTATTAGATCAGGGGGTTAAAAAAAGTGAAGTTTCCTGAGATATGTTTTTGTTAAGGTATTAAGGTGTGTAATGGATTTTCATTAGATTAAAATCTGCTTGAAAGAAGATAGAAAACAGTCAATTTATTTTTTATATTTTGGGGGCATTTTTTCTTTCTTTCTTTATTAGTATTTTGTGGAATTTTTTGTTGGTATTTTCTGTAGCTTGGCAAAGTTATTCTCCTATTTTCAGTGATCCCCTCACTACTTTTTGCACTCTTCCCTGTTCCTTGATTATAGATGTAGTCTACATTTTACTTTCTCATTTGTCTTATATTTCTTATACTTGGGCATATACTGTATTGCTGATTTTGTTATTCATCTTTCTGCTCTTTCTCCACTCTCTCCCCTGCCTCCCCTTCTATCTTTTTTAAGTTATGTTACCATATTCACCCTAATACTAGTAACCTGTAAATGCATAAAGTCATATAAACATCTCTATGAGAGGGACAAATTTGTATAGTATCAGTATAACACATAACTGTTTCATATGCACAAGGGTTAGCCACAAGCCAGGAACCTTCCCCAGGTGTGTGGAATTCTGGAGATTAGGTTTCATGGTTGCCACTTGTTGTTTTCTGGATCTTCTCTCTGTGTATCTTTCCTTTATCGTTCTCTTACTTTCTACTTTTTACATGTTTATGTTTTGGAATTAGCTTTGTTGTGCTGACTACATTTTTCTCTCTTTTTAGTGGAAGGTCAGGGAAGGACAGAGTTTATCTTGACTGGTAATGGATGAACTTGTATGCAGATGTCTCCATATTATTAAGGATATCATGTTTCATAAGGGATTAATATCATTTCCAGAAGAACTGAGATTTTTAAAAACTTTTTTCTCAGTTTTAGCATTATTTGAGATGAATATCCAGTATTATGCTGTTCAGTGATTAAATGCTTGAAGATTTTGGAAATTTTAATTGGAATGAGAAATTAATAGTCTTTTAATCAGGGTTATTCCTGTGTTCAGGCTTGACAGGTGTAATCCTTCCTTTGGATATCATGTGATGTCAACCAAGTCAGTCTGTCTGTGGCATTGCACTGCTACACATCCTATTGTGTGCTCTCTGCTGTGATTTTGGCTCTTGCACAGCTTTGGTACTTGTTTTGTCAGGCTTTTAGGGGTTTGTGCAAGATATTGAGAAAATGAGACGTAAACGTAAGGTAACACTTCTTGCCTTTATTTATTTCTTGAATATGTGAACTTGTGTTCTTTTGCCTTTTTTTTCATTCTGTAGATTTCTTTCTTTTTAGCCCATTATTGCTGAGGATGGCATATACATTCATGCCATGTCCAGTGTGATTTTAGTTTGATTGCATCTATGTATAGATGGCTCCAGAAGACCTTAGTCACCAAAGAGTCAAATATTCCTATACCACCTGTTTACCCTTTTCCTTTTTTTTTTTTTTTTTTTTTTTTTTTTTTAAGATTCTTTATTTTTCATTGCTTTTAGTATTGTCATTGCTGACAAGAACATGTAATGTTCTCTGTAGTTTTGCATTCAGACACCAAGGAGGCCTAAGTGACCTTACCTGATTTCTCCTTTCCTCAAGTTTTCAGGAAAAATTGATTTTTTTGGTGTGTGTGTGTGCGTGCGTGAGTGAGTGAGTGAGTGAGTGAGTGAGTGAGTGCGTGCGTGCGTGCGTGCGTGCGTGCGTGCGTGCGTGCGTGCGTGCGTGCGTGCGTGCGTGCGTGCGTGCGTGTGTGTGTGTGTGTGTGTGTGTGTGTGTGTGTGTCTGCGCGCGTGTGTGCGTGCATATTTGTATGTGTCATATTATTCAGGAGGTCTATAATGCATATCTAATTATTTCAGTACACAATGAAATCAATAAAACTATCAGTGGAATGTGGTGTTTTATATTCACCAACAGTAATTAGATGTACAGTCTACATTATTAGAGCATTAAGCTCTCATATTAGATGTCTACAATCTTTTCTCTTTATTTCTTAGACGTTAACGTATAGTCGTAATTATACAGGGAGTTTGAATAATTGCATAATTAGCTGTACAAAACAATGACCATTGTTATATATGCTGTGTATTCATTATTGTGACAACAGGCAGAGTTTATTTGGGGAAGAGCTTGTGTCTGCACCAATCTTCTCCTCCCTCTTCCCCTCTTTTTCTTGTCTTTCTTTTTCTTTTCTTTCTTTGATAATAGTGTAATGCATGGTGTAAACATTTATCTATAAACTGTTTATTAGGAAAAATTATTGATTATTTTTTAATGAAATGCATTTACTGAACCTAGTTGATTATCTCAAGTGTTTTTATTTGTTTGTTTGTTTCAGTATTTATTAATGTATAAAGATGTACATAACTGGATGAAAGTAAATTAATTTACGTTGAATAGAATGTACTAGGAAGTGAGCAGATAGCAGATGTTTATGAGCATCATGATCATTTATTAAGTGGTTAAAGTTTTTCTTAGTTCCAAAACACAGATTCTCTCTTTCCAGATGAACCGGGTACAACCAGAAAATGTTCACTCCACCATATTTACTCCACGAGAATATCAGGTGGAGTTGGTGGATGCCTGCCTCAAAGGGAACACCCTTTCAGTGCTGGCCTCCCGCTCCACAAGGACATTCCTCATCACCATGGTCACACGAGAAATGGCCCATCTCACTCGGAGGTATGGCATTAGGCATTTTTAATGTAGCTGTGTGTGGGTTTAGGTGTGGGTGTGGCTGTGTATATGGGTTTATGTGTGTTATGAAGATTGTAGGTATCCCTCATCATCATTATTGTTGAAGAAAAATGGAAATTAATTCAGAGATACCGTATATACATATACTGATTGTGTTTAACTAAATAATAATTAACCCATTGTATCCGGATGCTTCACTGCCATCATGTGGCCTAAAATAAAGGCATTAGGCTGACTTGAACAACCATTCTGACGGATGTGTCACTGGTAGGCTAGAGAGACAAACAATCATGGGGTGACAAACCTCCGTATTTCTTTTCTGCATAAGTCTTTTTAGCCGTTTTGCTATTTTCAAGTTTCTATATTTGTCATTTGATTTGCAATAGACTTTTCCTTGCACAGAGACCATATCATCTCTCTAGGTAGTACGTAACTCAGTGTAATAATTTAAAAATTAGTAACAATTTGATATTTGTGTCATTATCATTATGATGATGATGATGATGATGATGATGATTTTATTATTATTATTATAAAATTTTATTATTATTATTATCATGATTTTTAATATATTAAATTTCTGTAATGCAATGTACACTGCCAGTCATGGCAGGTAGGAAAGGATTCTGAGCATGGAAATAAATTCCACACTTGTTTATTGATGGAATAGTACAAAAGCCCTAAATGCCCCTTGAGTTTAATTCCCTCCAAGAGCTTTGTACACTTGTGGCAAGTCATTCCCATTCCCCTGGCCTTCAGCTGAAAGGTTCACAACAGCAAGTTTGAATCACCCTGGCCCACAGCCAAATTTTCCTATTATGGCATGTTTACATCTGCCCCACAAGCAAATTTTTTTCATGACATGATGGTCACATCATCCGAATCATAGGGGTTATACAAATTATACTTGTAGATAATCTTATTATAAAAATTGTAATTTAGATACCTTTTATTATTATATAACAGCAAGGAGCAGGGAGGCAAGGGACAGCGAACATTACTCACTGGTTGGTCAGGGCCAGGGCTGGTGCGTGCAGGCGAGGCTATTCAACAAAATACCAACTTAGCTGTGACCACTTACACAAGGCTTGAGCAGGTGGAAGGCTGGCTACCTTCACGATGGAGTCAGACTTTTACAGAGGCCCAGGTTTGTATTTGTTACCTTTATTTGGTAATAGTTTGTTGAAATGATTGACTGGAAATAGGAATCACAAAGCATAAACATGGAAGTATTTGGTGATAAGATTAAAGCTTCAGGGAAAAAATCATGAATGGTCAGAAAATTTATTAGTAAAGGCCAGAGTTTCAATAGCTACCTAATACCTGTTAAATAGTAATAGGGCTGTAGGTGAAGTTATTTTTTTTATATATATATACAGAGGGGATCCCCATTCTGTATTGTTAATGACCAAAAAAATACAGCAAATAATTGTTTGATAAGTAGTGATACCTGCTGTAACAGAGGATGTTAACTTTTGAGATGTACATGGAAGCAATAACTTGTGATTGCAGAATGCCTGAAGGCAGGTAGTTGAGTGCAGTTTGTCTTTTTCTTTGTTCTTCATGAAATTTATTATAATTTCATGATTACATTATTTGATTTATGTGAAATTTTTGTTACTTGTTTTTGCAGGTAATAATTATGACTGTGGATGTACTTGAAAAAGGGCTTGAAACTGGATTATTACAGCTAGACATGTTGAACTTACTTGTAATTACTGATGCACACCGTGTAGCAACTTTCCCTCCTTTAATTAAGGTATGTCTTTGGTTTTATGATAGAAATACTTGAAATGTTAGGGCAAAGATGGAAAATTAAGGTTGCCTTTAACCCCTTGTATCTGGCTGCTTCACTGCCTGTATGTGACAAGACTCCATGCCTCCCCTTTCCAGTGTTATTTTCTCTTTTTCTGCATAAGCATTTTTATTGTTTGTCATTTAAAATTTTTGGTAATATTAAATTTTCTGCAATACAACCTGCAATACAGTCACGGCTGGCAGGTATAAGATACTAAACGTGGAAATAACATGTTCACATCATCTACCCCTAAAGCCAGATTTTTTCTTGATGTAATGGTCATGTTATTCAGATTAAAGGGGTTAAGCTGCATACCTATCATATTCTTTCATGATTAAAGATAAAGACTTGAAAGAGCTTATCTAGGTATTGAACATCCTTCATATGCAACAGTATTCTTTTATATGTTTGTTGTCAAATTCATATTTTGCCGCTGTTGGAATATTTTCATTTTTACTTGTACTGTAGATGTTTATTATGTAGTCCTTGAACTTTTCAGGTTTTAAATTTATGTCGTGGATGTAGGATCCTTGGCATGACATCACCAGTCCTAAGTCATGCCTGTTCACCACCACAATTAGAATCCTTCCTTACACACCTTCAGGATGCTACATCTTGCGTGGTAGACACTTCCTCAGAAATTGTCACTGTCCTGAGGTGAGTAATTGTAGATTGCAAGAGCCTTGTTTATACTTTTTCTTTTTTCCTTACACTTTTTAAATGGGAAGCAAAGTATCAACACCATTTCCCCTTCACTGTTATAGTGAAGTCTAGTGATAAATGATATAAATTTTCTCATTATCAGGTATGTGAATAAGCCAGTTGAGAAGATTGTGATGTGCCGTGACCCAGACCCTGACGAACGTTCAGAAGTAGAACTAGAAGTGCGTAGGCTTGTGGGAGAAGCTCTTAGTTTCCTTGATAATCATCGCTATGATTTGGTGGAAGTCTATGGTCCAGAGTACCAAGAATTTTGTGATGATCTGCCTGACCCCAACAAAGAGCCAAGGCAGATATTGATGGATTTCCTTGATGTGCTCAATAATTTAGGTAAATGAGAAGTTGTTGGTATGTGTGTGTGTTGGTGTATGTGCAGGATAAGAATTGGTGTTGATTGATGGTTATAAATCCATGTTTTTTGTTAGTAAATGAAAAAATATAGTTACATATTTTCCTGTTGATGTCTTTATCTTTTTTATTTAATAAGAAATACACTATGAATTACTTACTTTCCATAAATCACTATGGAGTATTTCTATATAATAGCCTGCATGAATGGAAGGATGATAAATTGATATTTTCTAGGTTATCTAGTACTGCTAAATTTTAAACATTAGAATTTTCTAGGCTTTTCATTATCATAAAATCCTTATGTATTTTTTCTTTCTTTCTTTTCCTTTTTATTCAATGTTTATTAGGATTGTGGTGTGCTGACCGTGCAGCATTGTACGCGCTAGTGGAAGTTGAGAAGCTTAAGAAAAAAACAGCTTATGACAGGCATTATCTTCTGTTGTGCATGATCTTCACTGTCATGGCACGTATAAGGTATGGTAAAGATTTGGAAAATTCAGTTCATATTATGTAATTCTTGTTAATTTACCAACTTGACATGTAATGACAAGTTGGCAAATTATGTGAAGAATGTTCTATATAGTTTGTGGTTTTGTTTCTATCTTGATTTGAAATATGAAAATCAAATACTTTCCCGAATTATAATTTTTTTGTTGTTCCTTGCTCCCCAGTCTTTATTATGTATCTTGTTTTAACCATTATTTTTAATCCTGATATTTTTTTCTGCTTTTCTTTCAGAGCTGTTGTTGAACAAGCATTTGATAAATATTCTGAATTAGATCAGATTTTGAAATTCTCAACTCCAAAGGTATTGCGCCTGGTAGAGATCTTACGGCAGGTCCGACCTCTCAACTTTGTAGATCCACGTAAGAGAAGAGATAGATTAGAAGTGTTTGAGAATGGGAAAGCAGCTGCTGCTCTTGAAGGTAGTGAAGACACACAAGAAAACAAAACTTCATCAGAAGATAAGAATGTAGAGAAAGATTCTACAAAACCTGCAACTGATGGAGGAAACACAGAAAATCTACAAGGATCTTCCTCCAAATTGAAAATCGAAATGAGCTGTGAAAGTTCAGAAGAGCCAAGTGATACAACATTATGTGTTCAAGAAAGCATTTATGGAATTTCAGAAATTCCTCTTGTAAGCTCAGGAGATGGTGCTAAAGATCCAAATGATGAATGTGAAGTAAACAGTGGAAATGCCATGCCAGACCTCAAAGCTGTGGAAGAGCTGAGTGAAGGCCATTCTCAGATCCATGGCACAGAGCCATCATCAGAAGATCCCTTCTTAGCTGATGAAAATTCCACAGAAGATAAATCAGAATTGTCTCATGGAGCTCCATCGAACATGTTTTGTGGATCATCCATTGAAGATTCTAGTGAAGTTGTTGACATATCCACTGATGGAGGATATTTTACTGCTGTCTCTGATGTTTCTCCAAAATGTACAAGTAAGGCTGTGTCTGATTCGTATACAAATGATATAGAAGATTGTATGATGAAAGCAAATTGTAATAACTATGAAGTGAATGTTTCAAGAATGACTGAAATAAATACTGAAAACGTCTGTGCTGAAGTAACTGACAAATATAGTTGTTTACAAGATAGCTTGGAAGATGGAGTAGACTTCACTAAGCACAGTATGAAAGAAAGAACTGCTGATGATATGCACTTTACAGTACAAACTTGCCCTGAAACTACACAATATTGTTCAAATGCCTGTGAAGATGTAGTTGCTAAGACTAATGATGAGGATGGGTCAGCATTAGAGGACAGTTTATGTAGGCTTAATATTAAGGAATCATCTTGCACAGATGGCTGTGATACAGAAAGCATTAAGAGCTGTGATCTACATAATGGAGTTCTGAGTGCCAAAAATGATTTGCTAGACACTGCCATGATACAAAATGTGAAAAATATGACTCTATGCAATGGATTTGAGCATGGCAATAAAGAAGATATAATGGATTCTGAAAAAGACATTACAAGTAAAATGAATGGCCATGTTGATCCAAGTGAATATGATTCAGAAAGTGAAGACATTAGTGATAAATATAAAAGCTGTGAATCAGTACAAAGCCAGGCTAGTGTGGAAACTTCCAGTAAAGAAGGCTCCATATCAGACACATATGTTCCCCCTGCTACCTCTGATCTGCCTTGCAAGGCAGATGCTACTTCTGCTGTAGATGAAACTGCAACTCCATCTGATTCTGCACCAAGTGAACAGGAGTTACCTACTTGTACCAATGGTGTGGAAAACACTGAAGATCCTGCTTTAGTTTCTACTTCAGGGACAACACAGAACACAACCATTTGTTCTGACTCTGCTGCCTTTTCCAATGCTAGTAATGGTATTCAACCCACAACACAAGCAGTATCATCAGAGGCAGCTGCCATGGCTGATACTTTGGCCATGCTATTACCAAATAGTGGTAAAGGACGGAAAAGACGAGATGATGTTAAAGAAAAAGTAAAGGTCCACAATCCAGAAGATCCTGATTCTGTTTGTGGCCTCATTTTCGTACATCATCGAAGTATGGCCAAGATTATATACAGGCTGTTAAAGGTGAGATTGCCTTCTTTTGTTTTTACACCTATTTTTTTATTTAAATGTACATAGAAGTAAAGGTAAACAGCAATTACTACTATTTCTCTTGAAATATAATAAACCTTGTAGTTACATTAGTAGATGTCGAGGTTTTGCAAATTCTTTGGTTGTAATAGAAATAAGACAATGTTTCAAGATATGGATATTATATGCAGTTCATATTTACACTCCCAATTACCCTTGCTAGCTTACTGATTGTGTATTCAGAAACTGCAGAAACTGTAATATTTATGGTCATAATTTAAAGCATAATTATATTTTTATTTCCTTACTTAAGGAACTGAGCGACATTGGTGGAGATTTTGCTTGGATTTTCCCCCAATACACAGTAGAAGCCAAGGAAAGTGTAAAGGAAGATCCCAGGGCTGCAGAGGCAGAACACAAGAAACAAGAGGAAGTACTCAGGAGGTAAGAAAGAGAGAAAACATATGATATTTTAAAGTCTTTAAGGTTGAATCTTATTGAGTTTTGAAGTAAGGCATGAACACTTGCTATCAGGTAAAATGGCCACAGTCCAGGGGACGTGAACTTGCCATCATGAGTGAAGGCTAAGGTGACGTTAAAAACTCACTATGAGTGTGCAAACCTCCTGGAGTGTGATTTGACTTATTTGGTGCTTAATTAACCCAGTCACGCCGGGTACATTTTGTAGCCAAAATAAAAAAATCCGGGCGGCTACAAAATCGGCGGGCGGAGCTTCCCCGGAGTCTGTCTGCCCGCCCGATCACGCGCCGCTTCTGCCTCGGAGCGCAGCCCCGAGACAGCATCGCACTGGCGGTCAGCCCGACATTGTTTATTTTTCCCAGTGTCTCATATATGTGACACCCGGGACGAATGGGTTAAAAGGTGGCTTTAGCATTATTCCCATCAATAATGAATGTGGAATGTAATGTGCATAAGCCATGACTAGAATAGCTGTAGCTCGAGGCAAAACACCATTTACATGCTGCCCACACTATTCCTGGCCACTGACAGGCGGTGCAAGTCATATGTAAAATTGAAAATTATTTAAAAATTAGATTTATGACACAAATAACCAAATGTTCCATATTTCTTTTTTCTTGCACTGAATTGTTTGCTACATATAGAGATGATATGGAGTCTGTGCAAGGAAAGTAAGCTATATCCATCAGGATAAAGCAAATCAAAAGACAAAGATGGACATTGAAATATGGAAAAAAAGCAAAAAAAAAAAAAAAAAAAAGTTTGCACAAAATAACCGCACAGGGGAGGCACAGAGATTTTCCACCATTCATGGGTGTTTGTGTGTGCCTGGCCTACGCAGCGTCCGGAATGTTGGCTACTTACATAACCCAGTCCCCACGTTTTCGGCACTGATTTCTGTGACGCAACCGGATCCAACGGGTAAATTTACTTATATGGGATACAAGATAAGATTTTGAATATGCATGTATCTAAATATATTTCTGTAGAGTATAGTTTGGTTTAAAGGTATTGAATGATTTTATTTAAGATTATACTGGCTATTAGATTTCATAACATTTTGTAGAAATGTTAGGTTTTTGTTACAAGGAATTCTTATGCCATGTTACTTCTAGTATAGTGGTTTAACAATCTGATATACTGTAACACACCTGCAGTTAAAAATGCAACTGGATACTACTGGTAAATGTCTGTATTAACTAAGGATTCTTACTTTTATGTTGAAGATTCCGACATCACGAGTGCAATATTCTTGTCTCAACACGTGTGTTAGAAGAAGGAATTGATGTTCCACAGTGTAATCTGGTACTAAGGTAAGGTTTCCTACTTTTGTATAGATTCTCAGTGCAAGATAAAAACAGTCAGGTTACAAAAACTTACGAAAGTATATGTGAAAATTAGCATCAAATAAAAAGGTTTTATGAAGTGAAATGTTGGTGTTTA
>NC_091552.1:37612268-37632268 GCF_042767895.1 Penaeus vannamei
TTTTCCGGATGCAGGGTTCGAGACCTTTGAAAAATACTACCTAACTAAATATGGCCTTCAAATATGTAACCTTGCTCAGCCTTTGCTTGATGTTGACCACACATCTGGAAGACTGAATTTGCTCACGCCACGTCATGTTAACAGGTATGATCTCACTTAATATTGGCAATTTTTATTTTTATCATATTACTAAGATTGTTATAGTAGGTTACACTTATAGATCTTAATGAGTACAATATCAATATTTTTATTTCATTACTCTTAATAGGAAAGGAGTGGCACTGCCTACCACCTCAGAAGAAACTAAGCGTGCCAAACGAGAGAACCTTCAACAGAAGCAGATCTTAGTACCTGAATTGTGCACCATTCATCCCTTCCCAGCCTCCTTGTGGCGAAAAGCAGTATGTTTGCCAACCATACTCTATCGTATTAATGCTTTACTTCTTGCTGATCAACTAAGGCTCTCAGTGGCAAGTGAAGTTGGATTAGGACTCCAGACTCTTCTACCAGGTAAATATGAAGAGGAGTAGTTTGACTTCTTGGATCAATCAAAGCAATGATATCTAGCCAATGAAAGTATTCAACCTATTCCAGTTCTGAATATCTTGCTTTAATCTTTGCAAGGTTGAGGTACCCTGACTCGACCTCTCCCAAAATATGTTGGGTATTAGACACTTTAATTGATCCAAGTTTTTTTTTTTTGATAAATGTTAAGCCTTCCAAGATGGGTAGGTTGTGATGGCACAGCATTCACAGATGAGCATATTTCATCTAGTCATGATGGATGCATAATTTTTATTTTATTGTTTATTTTCATCAGCATCAACATTGGTGTGATTGGTGTCATACAGTTTCACTATACTTTCTGTCTTGTGAATATATTTTTATAAAATGTTAAAAGTTGATGTCTTACATAAAGGTTATGCTATTTATATAAATTTACCATCATTACATAGTAGAGTACCTAAAGACACAGTTGGCCTGATAAGGTCAGGTTTAATTGACAGCACCAAAATTGTCCATCTTGAGAAACGAAAACAGTAGGAGTGTAGTAGTGTTTGTAATTGCTTTGTATGCTTTTCTTAATATATTTTCTATTAGATTTAAAGTACAGTTTCAGGAATGTAATGATGTTGTGCTCTATAAGGGCTATGTTTTAACCAAAGCCATATAACAACTTGATGAATATCCTAATTTTTAGAAAGGAATGTAGTTTGGATGGGTGAATAGTAG
Organism: Penaeus vannamei; assembly: GCF_042767895.1. Lineage (NCBI taxonomy): Eukaryota > Metazoa > Arthropoda > Malacostraca > Decapoda > Penaeidae > Penaeus > Penaeus vannamei. The sequence continues at coordinate 37,613,502 of NC_091552.1, forward strand.
TATCAGCTGGGGCTAACAAATTTGGTGGTCAAACAGCCATTATAATGGAAGAATTAAACATGCCTGGGAATTGATGAATATCCTAATTTTTAGAAAGGAATGTAGTTTGGATGGGTGAATAGTAGTACCTTTTTAGAAAGGAATGTAGTTTGGATGGGTGAATAGTAGTATCAGCTGGGGCTAACAAATTTGGTGGTCAAACAGCCATTATAATGGAAGAATTAAACATGCCTGGGAATTGATGAATATCCTAATTTTTAGAAAGGAATGTAGTTTGGATGGGTGAATAGTAGTATCAGCTGGGGCTAACAAATTTGGTGGTCAAACAGCCATTATAATGGAAGAATTAAACATGCCTGGGAATTGTAAAATATTAATTGATGGAATGTGCATTGATAAACAGGACCAGTCATGGAAGGGTTAATCTTATGACTGACTATAAATTTGAATTTAATGATGGTTTACTGATGGTAATAACAACAATTCTATTATGTTTGTTTTTTTAATCAAGTATCAGTTTTTTTGTTTTTTTTTGGGGGGGGGGGGAGTTTGCTGAGCATTAGGATGTTAGAGATCAGCATGAATAAAATCTGTCATTGACTTTTCTTTTTCCTTCAGATTTTTCATGGCCACCTTTGGACTTTGGTTGGAGTTTAGCTGATGTTCTCAGGAAAAACCAGGAAAACCAAGAGCAAGATGACAAATCAAACATTGCTACAGAAGCCACCAATAGCAAGCAGAAAGCTTCCAAAGCTGAGAACCCAGAATGTGAATCTCCAACTCTTGCAGCAAAAAAGAAGGCTCCCAAGAAGGGAAATGACATGGAAATTGGCACATGGTCAAATGATATGGCAGTTGATCCTCCCACACCTCCATTTGATATGGACACAATGAATGGGCCAGATGAATTTGAGATTGATACATTTGATCCCAATGTTGCCCTGCCTGACAACCTGACTTTACTGAATGGATTTTCAGGTGCTGATGATGATATAGAGGGTGAATTGGGGGCTGACTGGGGCACTGGAATTACTGAACGACGGACCAAGAGCAGCTGCAACAAAGACAGCAAAGGAGGGATGTTCAGAGTGGGTTCACCATCCAATTTTGAGAGTGATGGGTGGGACATGTTTGGTAGTTCAGGTTATAATGGTGGGTATGGAGGATATGGTTCCTATGATGCTTATGGTGGTTATGGAGATTTCCAGGGTCTGGCAGATGATCTTGAAGGCTGTGAGTCTGATGTTTCATCTGACATGGATGATGATGATAAAAGTCAGACAGAAAAACTGTGGGATGAGGAGGGGACCAAGAGGCGGTCTAGTATGGCAGCTGATGAAGGGTCATCAGATGAAGAGATTGACTTGAATTGGCCAGATGAAGATGAAGAGGTGCGAAATGAAAAGGAAAAAGAATTTCAGTCATTTTTAGAGGATAAACAGAAGATTATAAAGGAAAGTTCCTGCTATCTGGCAGAAAGTGAATCACTACTAATTGAAAAGGCTCACAGGAAACTACAGAATGAAAGCAAATCATCCCCAGAGAAGGTCTCTCATCGTACTGAAAGTTCTACTACTGAAGGCTGTGAACAATTATCTTCAAAAGGCTGTGATAATGCTCAACAATCTACCTCAATCATCATTAGAACTGTGAACAGAGATGAAACTCTTGCACTTAAAAGGCCAGACTCTGAGGTACAGTGTTCTTCATGGAACAGCATTTGTGAGGAAATGTCATTCAGTTTTGATTTCCAACCTGATCTTCTTAACCATCCTGGACCATCACCAAGTGTCATACTCCAGGCACTCACAATGTCTAATGCTAATGATGGAGTCAATTTAGAGAGGCTTGAAACCATAGGGGATTCTTTTCTGAAATATGCCATCACAACTTTTCTCTATTGTACTTATCCACAACGTCATGAAGGGAAGCTTAGTTACCTACGTTCAAAGCAAGTCAGTAACCTTAATCTTTATCGGTTAGGCAAACGGAAAGGGCTTGGAGAGTGTATGGTAGCAACAAAATTTGAGCCCCATGATAACTGGCTGCCACCAGGATACTTTGTTCCAAGAGAATTAGAGGAAGCTTTGATTGACTCTGGGGTACCTGCAGGGCATTGGAATATGGCAGACTTACCTGGACTTCATGACTTGGCAAGTGATGAAATTAGACGGCTAGTTCAGGAGCGTTCAGAGCAGATCAAGCGCAGTAAGAGTGAGCAGGCAACTAGTGAACTCATGGCTACACAAAATCCACATGATCTGCCAATATTTATCCCATACAATTTGCTCACACAGCACAGCATCCCAGACAAGAGTATTGCTGATTGCGTAGAAGCCTTGATTGGTGCTTACTTGACCACATGTGGGCCTCGGGGTGCTTTACTGTTTATGTCTTGGCTTGGAATCAAAGTTCTGCCATGTACACTAGAAAGTTCTCCAGAAGCTTGTGAGCTTATTACATATGGACACTTAGAATCTCCTCAGTCTCCACTATATCATTGCCCTCTTACTGACACTAGAAAGGAACTAGATTTGCTTCTTAGTGGATACCAAGTGTTTGAAGAGAAGATTGGGTACACATTCCGTGATCGTTCATACTTGTTGCAAGCCTTCACACATGCCTCGTACTACAAAAATCGGTTGACTGACTGCTATCAGAGACTTGAATTCCTAGGAGATGCTGTTCTTGGTAAGTGCATTCAACTGAACAATTACTATTTAATTGTATGCAAGATAGAAAAATGTATGTAAATGATTTTTTCTCAATTATTCCTTAAACAGTACTGCATACACAAGCTCATACCTATTATCTCATTTATAATTTCCTTTTTTTTTATAGATTTTTTTGTCTAATTTTTCCTATAACCCTTTTAACCCTTTTCATAGATTTAATTTTATTTTCACTCTGCTGTTTCTTGTTTGCCATTCTATAGGTTTTTATCTTCTTTTTTTCTTTCTTTCCCACCATTCCTTTTCTTCTCTTTGTTACTCACCCCCACCTTTTTTCTCTCTTGAATTGAAAGAAACTCATTGAAGCACAGTAAATTTGATATACTTTCTCTTATTCAAAATTTGATCTGTATTTTCAGATTACCTGATAACTCGTCATTTGTATGAGGACAAGAGGCAGCATTCACCAGGTGCACTAACTGACCTTCGGTCAGCATTAGTCAATAATACAATATTTGCATCCCTGGCTGTCAAATATGACTACCATAAATACTTCCGCCATTTCTCACCTGGTTTAGATCGAGTCATAAGGGACTTTGTAAAGATGCAAGAGGAAAATGGCCATAAAATCAATGAGGAGGTAAGAATCAACAAGGGTATTTTCTGTTTTCATTGTTGATGTGGTACATCAAGATAGTGATATGAGAAAACGTGAGAAATGTAATTAATTCATACACCCAATATTTTTTCATGTTTTTCCATATCATTGTCTTTGGGACTATACTTGAATATATCAACATTGCATATTTTTATTGATCTATTTGTAATGATAAATAATGTTTCTACTTATTTATTTCCATATCATAGTACTACTTCATGGAAGAAGATGAATGTGAGGCAGCAGAAGACATTGAAGTTCCTAAAGCTCTTGGTGATGTATTTGAGAGTGTAGCAGGTGCAATCTTTCTTGACTCTGGTAGCTCCTTGGATGCAGTGTGGTCTGTGTACTATACTATGATGTGTCGGGAGATAGAACAGTTCAGTGGAGTGGTACCAAAGTCACCCATTAGGGAGTTGTTAGAAATGGAACCTGAAACGGCCAAATTCGGAAAGCCTGAACGTCTTGTAGATGGGAAGGTTAGAGTGTCAGTTGAAATATTTGGAAAAGGATCATTTTCAGGTGTTGGGAGGAATTATCGTATTGCAAAATCAACAGCTGCAAAGAGGGCTCTGAGACACTTGAAAAAGTTACAAATGATGGCTAATCAGGGTATCTGATTGGGATGCTCTTTGTAAGGGAAATATCTGATACAGTAATTTTTTATAAGTGTAATGTAATAAAAAAAAATAAAAAATGATAAAAAAAAGAATAAGGATTAAGAAAGATCTGAAATTTGTACATGCAGCATTTACAACTTGGGTTTTTGTAGGTTTTATTAATGGGAAGAATATAACTAACCTTTCTTTTATCATGAAAGAAAATTTCATTGGCAATGAAAAGAGTGGACAAATTTGCTTCCGGGAAAGGTAATGGGTATCAGCAAGTTAATACCTTGCCATTTTTATAGCCATTATGTGTAACTTTACTTTTCCCCTTTTTATCAAATTTTAGGGAAAAAACATTTACCATTCAGTTAATTACTGTAGACAAATTTTTATGCCTACATTTATAATCAGTCACTTTTATTATAGGTATTGAGAGTACAAATGTGCATAAAACAGAAAACATTGCAGAGTAATCCTGCAAAAGATTCAAGTGCAATTGTGCAGGCTGCTTCATGCCTTTGTTATGACCAGTAGGTTATGGGGCTCAGAGAGATCTGTGCTGTGAGCCAGGAACTTATAAACTAGTAACCACACAAATTAAAGTTCCAACATATGAATGGTGTACATTACAATATTCTTTCCAGGTTCCTTAGTGCAATGCAGACTTACTCTCAGTTATTCATCTCTTCTTTAGATCATACAGTTTTGGGTCATTTGAAGAAGGCAAACACATACTTATAAGTTGTCATAGGCTTTGTGGTTGTAAGTTTTTTTTAGACTTGTCACAGTTTTCTGGTCACTTTTCAAGATGAATATTGTTGTTATTTTTTCCCTCTCACTATACTTGTATGACTGCATTGTTGACTTTGGTTCTGTGTTAAGAAGTGCCATCTCCCAGTGACCCAGTCCTTGAACTGTTCCACCATAATGCTGTGATTCCTTACCTGACATTTAGTTCAAATGTTAAGATTTATATTATTGTGTAGATTATTGGAGTCATTGTAAATTTTTGTATAATTTATTACTAAAACTGCGTGCTGGCTCACAACTTGGAAATGCTTTCTATGTTTTATTTTGTATTTATAGACCTTTTTTATGCATTGGTTCAGATTTTATTGCTAGATGTACCTCATTTGTGTTTGTGTTATTATTTCTTATTTTTATTTTAACTTTATTTTGTTTCTTCATACATATAAATGTAAAAGTTGCCCCAAAAAGCTTTTTAAAGATGCTTTATATCACTTCAGGTTATAATTGGTCTCCTTTGTAAACTCTTATGGTTCATGACAGATCTTATTGTTCTTTCTATTGAAAGCTCCATAGGCTTTGGCTGAATTGAATCATGAGAACTTGTAGCATTAACAGGATGTGTCTGAACTACTTACATGGTAGCCCAAATATCTATGGTGAAAGTATGAACTGTAATTGAAACACCAATTTTTTCATTATTTTTTAAAAGAGTGCGGATATGCAAGTACATAGATTTGTGGATATTTATAAGAATGCAGCTCCAGAATGTTAATGTATTTGTTTACATATACAGCTCCAGAATGTTAATGTATTTGTTTACATATACATATTTAGATTCTCTTCATGGATATGTGAAGCTTGATTTGACATTTTTATTGAAGTATATACAGTGAAGAGGATTAAGTTTTGGAATTAGTAAGGATCTCAAGAGCATTTAGGTACTGTATATCGGAAAGTGCTTGGGTTTATGCTTCCCTATTTACTAGTTGCTCCTTTCTGTATGTATGAAATGCATTTCAGCTTGAACTAAAATGTTCTCTAGGATTTTGACCAAAAGTCTCTTGTTATTGGTATAATTTACATTAAAAATGTCAGTTTATTAATTAACATCATATTATGAGATATATTTTATTATGCATGTTCCATTTTGAGATTAGAGGACAAATTATTTGTTTTCATTAATGGAAATTGATATGAAATAAATTCCTAAACTCTGAATTAATTTGAATTAGAATAGTAATATTTTGTTTTGTTCTTCCTGTCTTCTACAGTAAATCATACAGGGATAAGATATTTTATTGTTCATTGGATTTTTTCTCTCTCTCTCTCTACCACCCAGCAGAAACTGGTGGATTCTCTACACAGACAAATGTCTCTCATTTCATGCTTCAAGGGTATTTTATTAGTACATGAATTAGCAGTATATATATGATTGGTTCTCACTTACTTAGAGTAGTGTCACAATGTTCCTAATTTTGTGGTGATGCAAATTTGCTCTGAGAATATTTATGGTTATCTTGCTGGATATTCGGATGACTGCTATGGCTTTTCATGATCTCGGTACACATACAGAAATACAGTTTGCTCAGCTATGTATTGTTTAGTAGATAATGATTTAATGTTTATTCATATGTTGCTTAATGCAAGTGCTGGTATTTTGACATTGAGAAAGGCAGTTGTACGTAACTTGTTATATTTAGTTAGTTACATCTGCTGATTCTCTATGTAAGTAAAGAGTTTGTATAGTCTCACAAATGGCATGTTGATAAATGCAATTTCATTTTACACTGGATATCTTTGCATATTTTTTATATTATAGCCAGTAAGTAAAGTTGTATTACTGAAGAAAAAACGTTAATGCAAGGAACTATTATTATTGATTTTATTTATTTGTTTATTTTTATTATATTTTATATAGATTTGTTTTTGAGATCCTGGTTGGCATTTGTATGCTGACCAATACTAATCATTTACTGCTTCTGTCAATTTATTTGGTACCATTCATGGAGCTTCAGGTTGTTAGTGGTTATTAATCCTCTGTAAAATAATCAGAAAAGAGCCTATTAAGTTTTCAAGACACAAGTACAAGTTTGTTGTAATGATTACAGAAGTAATTTAATATTTTTCAAGTTTTATTCAGAATTTTAAATATTTCATTTACAGAAAAGACTATATCATATGATATAGTGTAAATGTGCCATGTATGGATTGGTATAGAATGCAACATTCAGGGCTTTAGAAAGAGAAGAGAATTGGCTTGAGCATGCATGCTAGATTCATACCTACATATGTAAAATTGCTTGATTGTTTACATTTTATAGCTATAATATGATCAATAGATTCTGTCTGTGGACACTCTTGGATCCTTGGTTATGATTTGTTCCTAGTCAAATATTGGTCCAAGGTTGTATATGAATATGATCCCAACAGGGCTTTGGTAGGGTAAGTGGTGTTTGGGAAGTAAACTTTTTGTACCATTGCAGGCTATAAGAGCTAGCAGAAAGTGCCTCCCAGCTTACAGTTGGGGAGACATTATCAGCTAGTTGTCATCTTGTTCATGTGATCCACTCCTGCAGTGGTACTTGTCAATTTAGTTTATATAAGTAACTCTTAAAATTTGGGAGTTTTAAATCAAGTTTGCTTCTGCTTACCCAGTAGTTATTGTAGGGGTGCAACATTGAGGAACATGCAGCCTTTGAGCACACTATCATAAGACACTCTAGAAATAGATAGGGTTTTTTTCTTTTTTCTTTATATTTAATATTGCAAGGATTTTTTTTAAGGATTTATGCAATTTTACCTCAATTTTGCACTTAGAATTAAGACTGAGCTATGGCCAGGGTCCAGTTCCCATGTCGCAGTGAGGAAGCACGCCTCTTCCCAGCGTATCCTTGGTGATAGGGGAATTGGGCTCATCCCTACTTGCTCAGCTGCAGCTGTAATTTGTTTGCAGTACTATTTACTCCAGGGATCATTTGTATTAATAATAAGTGATCTCATTTATGTTTATGTATGAGTTTATTATTTTTCTAGTATAAGATGTATTTAAAATAAAGTTTGATAAGAATAGCATCTGACAATTGCACTTTGTAAATAAATGTAATTGATTTTTGCTATTACTAACTGTAATGGGAAAGTGAACCTTCATATTATCCTTGTGTCACAATGTATCCTTGCAGGATTTTTTTCCTCCTCAAATATCCTTGTACCGTGCTGCAGCATATGGGTGATTTTATGCTCAAGACAAAGTAGAGGAATATGGTGTAAGATATGTTTAGCATTTTAAAGATTTTGTTTTAGAATGACAATATATAATGTGGAATAGAAAAGTCAACTCCTATCCTAGTTTGCCAGTCTTACTTTCCCTTTTTTTCCTATTTGTTGTATTAATTTCCTTTCTCCCCTTCCTTTTCCTTCAAATTTCTCCCATGTTTTGGGTATCCTGGAGAGTGGAGAGAGTGAATGGAAAGAGTGTTGCTGTGAGAGTGAGTGTTAATGGAAAGTGTATAAGAGCAAGAGCGAGAATTTCTAAGTGAATGAGAGTGTAATTGTGTATGAGTGAGAGTATGTGTGAGTTTCTGCATGTGTGCATGTACATGTGTGTCATGCATGTATGAGTGAGTGTGTATCAGTCTCTGTTTGTTAGTTTTACAGGAAGGGTTATCTGATATGATTATATACTAGGTAAATAATGATATATCTCAGATTCATAAAGTTTTCACACAGCATTTGATAGGGATAACATGCCTAATCCTAATATTGTAAATCTCTTTACAATGAGATGGTTTATATTGATCTCACTCTGAGTCAGTAACCAAGTAAAGTCAGTGTTGTTTTCATGAATCACTAAATATATGAACATTAGTATGATCACATCAGTATAGATACATTTGTTTGCTGAGCCGTGTAAAGATTTACTTGCAAATGTAAAATACTAAAGTAATTTTGATTTTTTTTCTTTTATTGTACTTTAGAATTGAAATGAAAAGTTGTTTGATGATGAGATATTTAGAAAGAGCTGTCCCTTTCATTTTCATTTCAACTTTAACTAACTTGGATAAATACATATATTCCATGCTCTGCTTCATCTTTCTTATATATTTTACTTATAAAATACATCACTTAATGTGCTTCTTAGTTTGTAATTTTATTACAGTTAAATAAGTGTTTGATTTAATTCAAATAGTAAAAAATGCAATTACCTTTTCCTGGTATATTATTTTGCAGGTATAATGTTTTACCTTATGTTGCTTATATTCCAAAATCTACTGAATTTTCAGTAAAAACTTTTAGAATATTCATAACTTTTATTTGCAAAAAGTGGGAAGATATTTCCATCTCCTACATTTAGATATTTTTCATTTCCAATATACACATAAGAAAACTTAACTAAAAACAAGGATTCTTAGTGTATAGTGTATTTTTCCCCAAGCCTTTCCTTCCTCATTATCCAAAATAGATAAATTTAATTCCACACTCATAATAATTACTTTGACACTACTACCAAAGCAATTTTGACTGATCCTTAAACTGCTAATCATATCGGCTATTCTTTCAGAAGCTATGAAATTTCAGAAAGAATTTGATTTTATTGTGAAGTACTTCTACTATGTAGCAGGGATGAATGGTTGCTCATTGTTTGTTAATATTTGCAATACTATATGAAAATTAATGATGGATATATATTATATTTGATATGTTTAGAATACATATTCATTTTTTTTATCACAAGAAAAAGAATCATATCTTATAATAAATAATTTATGTAAACAGATTTTGAAGATCATATACCAAAATTATACAGTCAAAGTTTTAACATAAATGTCAAAAGCAAGCAATAAAAACAAATTTACAAAGTAATGGTAAAGTATTATTGTTTCTTTTTCTGTTAAGGAGCAGAGGATAATGTACCTTTTTGATTGGTTTGTTTTACAGTTGGTATACTTCCATCTGTTGTATGGTATCTGCAAAGGAAACAGCTTTTTTATATATCAATAAACCCGAGTACCTAACAGTCCTCATTGACTAACCATGATTGTCTGATAAGGTGTATTGGTTGCACCAGGTGTCCTTGTCATAAGACCTTTGCTTGGTATGCATGTTCATGTAATTTCTGTATTTGATTATATTGTCGTTTAAATAAAATTGGTGTCAGTTGATCATGTTTATCATTTTCTGTTCCTATTTATTTAATCATGATTGTGATGTCCATAAGTGAACAAGTAATAAATCATGTTGAGAGCCTAATACTGGAAATCATAATTATAATTTCCTTTACTATTCCAGGCCATTTCTATTGATCTACCAAATGTGCTGTTACTTTCTGTTCCTTGACCCCCCCCCCCCAATCCCTTGCCCGTTGTTGTCGTGGGGGGCTTAGGAGATGGAGACGGAGACCCAGTACAGGGATCTCCCCTGCCTAGGGCCTCAGCCCTCGACTCAACTAATTTTGCATGGTCTTTTCCCCCTCCAGCTTTTTGTTTTTGTCCCTTCTCCAACCCCTTCTACTATCTACTTCCTAAGGTGTAAGAGCCATGCAGAAAGGATGAAAGGCTGACCTTGTGCTAGTCCTGAACACCCTGCGGGAACCATGGGCATGGTACTCCCCTGATTTAGTTGGTTAGCCCTTACCCCCGTACAGGGCACTGGGGGGTGGACTGTTTATTTCACTTACATAATCAAGGCTTCCCATGGCCAGTAATGAAGATGTAATACCCTTATTAGGGGCAATGAGGCTTGCCCCTTCATCAAATAGACCCACCGGCTCTCCGACCCCAGGCTCTCCTTTGACTACGATTCCGAACACTGAAACTACTACCCACTCCTCAATGCCTACGAGTGCATTACCCACCTATACCGAGACTCAATCTCCAGAAGACATTCCTACTCTCCCAACTTCCTCAACTTCATCACCTCTACCCCTACAACCTTCTTCATCAAACACCCCAAACCCCCTTATTACTACCTTACAGCCTTATTCTCCATCTCTCCATAATACTACCCCCCTCAACAACACTCCCGCTTTCACATGCCCCCATCCTTCTACCACCACCAACCATACAAATATCTTATCTTACTCTATTTAGCCCAGCTAAATGGGACCGATTTTTCGTGATTCCCCCTACAGCTCCTTACTCAGGCAACACTTTTTTCTTTCAAAAATGTCTCCAAAAACATGTAGGCAGAGTCCCTTTCCGTACCCGACGCGATCGCCCCTGTCTTGTAACAGTCAGATCTGAAGCTGAAGCTATAGCATTAACAAAACTAACTGATCTTTCTGGCAACCCCATCCCTGCAGAACCTCATCCAACTCTTAATACTTGCACTGGAACTGTCTCTATCTTCCCAGCAAACTGCCCAGTCGATACTAAAGATTGGTCAGATTGTGGAGAAGACTTGTTCAGCTCCCTCAAAGACCAGGACGTGATATCAGTACATTGCTACTCCATTCCTCCTAGAGGTCATCAAAAGAAACCCACCGACATTGCCAAAATTACTTTCAGTACACATGACTTTCCCATTTGTATCTACAATGGTGGACAATCCTTCCCTGTTCAACCATACCAACCTTCTCCCCGTCAATGTCAAAATTGTTGGTGGTTTGGACATCCTGCCAAACACTGCCGCTCCACAAACCGATGCCCCCTCTGTGCCCAATCCGGTTATAACAGATCAAACTGCCCTGCACAAACACGCACATGTGCTAACTGCAGCGGCCCCCATAATGTATTTTATAAAGGCTGTCCCACTTACAAGTTCGAGTCTGAGGAAGCAGCTCTCAGATACGAAAATGGTCTCACTCTAGGTGAAGCCAGCCAGGAAGCACGCCAACAAGGTTTCTCTTATACTCCCTACTCCTGTAATGTCATTCGCTCTGCCCCTCCCCTTCCACCTCAAGATGTTCCTACACCCTCCCCTATACCTACTTACTTCCCCACTTCCACTTCTACATTCTATCTCCCCCAGTCAAATTCTTTTGCCTCTCTTAATCCAGTCTCAACTACAGTTCCAATATCAACTACAGCCCCAACACCTTCCCCTCTCCTTCCCTGCACTACCCGCAGCAGATAGACTAATAGTTCCCCCCCTTCTTCCCCTACTCCTCCTCTTCCCCCCCTCATAAGAAAACCTTTGTCTCACAAAACTCTCCAACCAACTCCACTGCAGAAACTATGGAAGATATCTAAAACTATATGCTTGAGTCACAAGATTCCACGACTCGTGCTCCCTCCACACTTGAAGTGACTGCCGATATCCATCCCCCTCCTACTCATATTCCCCCTACACCCCTCCCTCCTACTCCCTCTCAACCCATCCTAACCCTATCAATTCCGCATACTACTGATACTACTGATATCAATCCTCCTCCTACTCCCTCCCAACACAACCCATTTCCATCAACACCAACTACTGCCGATATCCATCCTCCCGACACCCATCCTCCTCCTACTCATATTCCCCCTACACAACTCCCTCCTACTCCCTCCCAACATAACACACACCCCTCAACTCCAACTATAAGTACATTCTCCCTCCCTCCATTCCCTCTATTATATCCATTCCCTCTATTATATCCATTCCCTCCTGGATACACACGTAAATCACTTATGTAATTCCCTTACCTAAACCCACCATAGCCTATTCACACAACTCCTTTACCTATCTTAACCTTTCCAGATCACTCTTAAATAGTTGACACATAGCAACTATCACGCTTCAACCCTCCTTTAATATACTTTCCTATAGTGCTATATGACCTTAGATGTCTAGCACATTTATTTTTGCTTTATAACCATTAACCATTAACCATTAACCATTTCCTTTCACCATGACTCTGAAAGCTGCCATTACTACCTGCCCTCCTCCCTTAATTAAATGAGTACTATCACCTCAGTCCATTCCAAATCGTCCACCCAGGTCATTACTCAACTTCTAGAAAACATTCCTCCTCTCTCCCCATCTTCTACTTCACCTCCTCTACTCCCACAGCCTACTTCATCTACTAGCCCCTCCCTTATTATTACTTAGCGCCCTTATTTTCCACTTCTCCACAGTGCTACCTCTCTCAATGCTACTCCCTCTTCCCTTCTACTACCTCCACTTCTACAAACCTTTTGAATACTCTGTTTAGCCCAGCCAAGTGGGATCCTTTTTTCGTGCTCTCCTCCATAGCCCCTTACTCTGACAACACTCTCCTCTGTAAGTAATGACTCCAAAAATGAGTTGGCAAGTTTCCTTCAGCAGCCTCCCCGATAGTTCCCGCCTTGTCACAATTACATCCGAATCCCAAGCTAAAGCATTATCTACCATAACTGACTTGACTGGCAAACCCATTCCTGTCCAGCCTCATCTCTCCTTCAATACTTGTATTGAAATTGTCTCCATCTTCCCAATAACCTGCCCTGTCTATGACAAGAATTGGTCAAGATTATGGAAAAGACTTACTTGCCTGCCTCTTGGACTAAAATGCAGTATTAGTACAGTGATACGTCATTCCCCCTAGAAGCTGCCGTAATTATTCCACCAATACTGCCAAGATTACTTTACGTAGAATGATCTCCCCCATGATGTTTATATTGGTGGATAGTCTCTCCCTGTCTGACCATGTCACCCTCCCCTTTGTCAATATCAGAATTGTTGGCATCTAGGCCACCCTTCACAGACTGCCGCTTCACAGCCTGGCACCCTCTGTACCAAACCTGATTATAATTGATCAAACTCCTTTGCACAAACATGCACATGTGCCAATTGTGGTGGCTCCCATAAAGTATTTTATAGGGGTTGCCCTGTGTGGCAAGACCACCAGACACAAACATACAGAGCAATCACAAACATCAGCTATTACAGACGTATGAATGAGACAACAAGATAGTGGAAATTCCTGTGTGAATGTGTGTAAAGAGTAAACTACTCTGATGCAAATGAGCACCTATAGTGATTTGCAGTCACTTGAGGATGTATGATTTAAGTAGGGGAATAGGTCATCGGCCAAAAGCAGTGACACTAGTTATGCTATATTTAATGCATTAGCTGTTAAAACATAACCCTTAATTGCTTATGATTATAGAAAAAATCTAAGGGAATAAAACTACAAAATAGAGTTTGGTGGTAGTGAGGCTGTGGATGTAGAAGCTGTTTATGTTAGGGGTGACGTACTTGTGGACAATCTTGATGGATACTTAAACTCAAGATAAAAATCAAAATACCCCAGTATATCTCTCTCATCCCATTTCTACACCCTCCTTCACGCAGTCAGTCTTTTACCATTCTAAATCCAAACACCCCAATCTCTACTACTATTACATAGTAATTATTACATACACTCCAATCTCTACTTCCCTGGAACCTACCATTTTCCTCCTTGCCCAACTTTCTCCTACTGCATCCTCACCTCTATCAACCTCTCCCTCTGCCCCTCAAATGTTTGTCCTCTCTACTCAACCAAATTTCAGAAACTCTCAGACATTCAAAACTAGCTAATCATGAACCAAGATAAGATGCCTACACCTCATCCATCCTCCAATCTCTCTGCTGTCATTCCTTCTACATTCAAAGTAATTGCCAACATTCATCCTCCTCCTACTTATATTCCCTCTACACCCATCCCCCTTGCTTCAGCTACATCATCCCCCCTTTCTCCCATAATGCCCTTTGATTCCTCATTGATACACATGTGACCCTTTGTCACAACAAACCCCTTGCCTGGATTCTATGGTGCTGTTTTACCTCTGATGTCTAGCACATTTATAATATTTTGTAAACATTAACCATTCTACAGATTCACAAATACATGGGTTCTAATCCCTTATTTAGATGGAGGCAGCATACCCCTATCAAAAGTCAAAGTTAGTCCAATATTCATCTGGATGTAAGGGACATGTTTTGTAGAGAAACATGCTTACTGAGGAAGTATGGTAACTTCATAATAATTCATTATAAAATAACTCAAAAATTTTCAACACTCTTTATTCATTCTATAAGGAATTCAATGTGAGATTCTGGATTTCAGACAGATGTATAATAACGCAAATACTTATATTTCTTGTGAAATGTGAAACAAACTACAAACTGGACTTATTTCAGTAAATAATTTTTCTTTGGTAGATTTGCTGTAGAAAAATTTGTAAGTGCTTGAAGTGAAATAATGTAAGGAAGAAAATTATTTTTGTAATATAAACTGTTCAATGAACTCAAGTTGTTCTGATTCTGTTCTTTGCAGAGATTCATATTGAACACGCAGCCTCTCCAATTCTAATTTCTTCTCTCCAATCAGTGCCTGTAAAGAAAAATATTATTAAATTCAGAACATGTAAGAATGCTGAAAAATTACAAATGTGAATGAATATCTTCAAACACAAGAGATGTATTTAACCAGTTTCAAATATACCTACATCAGAAAATATAATATATAAAAAAATGGTTAAATACATTTCTTGTATTGTGATATTCATCCCCATTCATACCTTTTCTGCTTTTGTCACTAAAAATAAGGTTCATGTAAGAGTGCATCTATGTTTTACACATTTTATTAACTGACACATGTAGATAGTTTCAAGATTATGTATACTTTTTAATATAATGCCCATGGGGTTATGTACTGTCAACTGTAGTCTTTTGTGAATACTGTTGAACACAGATGGCTCCACAAATGCTCATTCACTAAGGAGTCAATTAATAGACCCTAGTGACTGCAACTGATTTCCTCATGAAAAATTTGTTTCCAATGAGCTAAGCATGCATTGCAAATATGGTACTAATTACAGTTACAAAAATAAGTCCCTCTGATAGTGGTCTTCACTAGCTGTATGCTTGTCTCTATATCCTTGTTCTATTACCTATTATGCATCTTTTGTTTATGCCTATGGGCTATCTCTATCCCCCATATTTGCTTTCTCTTGATATCATTCTCTCTTTCTTTACTAACCAGTAATTGGAGCTGCTGTGATTCCCGCTGCTTGCTCATACTTTTAATCAAATTCCTGGAGCCAATGGCACGCATTTTCTCTGTCTCTACAGCAGCACTTAATGAATCTGCAAGTTGGATGAAATTGTCTGCTCGCTGATGAAACTCAACAATTTCTGAAAAGATATCAAAACATCATTTATTTACATACTATATACTTAATGACTACAACCAGAGGTAGACTGAAAATATTTTGGGGAAGGAACATTGAAATGAGAAGTGGCAGGTACTTAAAAGAGGAATAAAGGGATGGGTAAGGGGAAAGCAAGGAGGAGAAGGGGCTTAGAGAAACATGAAGGGGGATGGAAGAGGAAGGGAATGAAGATAAGGGAGTGAAGGAGGTGAGGGAGTGAATAAAGTGGTGGAGTTTAGGGAGGAAGAGGTCAGACGTAAAAGGGGGCAGATGTAGGGCTTAAAGTGTGTGGTAAAGTGTGAATCTACTTCTCAAGTAGAACACAACAAAAGTAACTCAAACCACAATGTACCACAATGACAGTATTTTATAAAGGTTTCTTTTTACAAGATTTTTAATAGTAGTATAAGAGGAGGAATGAGTAAAAGTTGGACCAAAATACAGCAACTATGTCCAGCCATGGTAATAACTATGCACAAATAAACCCCAAATTGTTGATGTTGATTTCTAGTAAGTTTGATTCCAAAAGATCCCCTGTAAAAATAGTCACCTTACAGTTATTTAGCTATCAATGAATATGACTACATAATCATAGAAAAGTAAGTTATTCAACTCCTTGATATAATAACCTTAAGCCTAATTATTTATCTTTATTAACTGATTTTTCCAGATAAATTTATAGCTCAGGAAACTAGTGTTAATCTCTTAAAAAGTCTGAAACTAGCTGCACCCAGAGATGGGGCTTGCATGGTGGCACGGGGGGGCACTCGCCCCCTTGCAATCTGATTGGCCACCCCGTGTGCCCCCCAATGGTCAACTGACTAACTATACAGCAAACATCATAGTGATCTGTGTGTTAGCCTACCACTTGGCTTAAAGTACTCCCAGCAGATTTAATGTGGCCAAGAAAAGCAAGATGAAAACATAATCAATGTGTATCTGTACAATATAGATGTTGAAGTAGGCAGCCTTAATTTTGTTGCTTTTGGGCAGCCCCCCAAGATTTTTTGTTGTTACCCCCTGTGCCCCCACTAGAAAATTCTCTGGACCCACTCCTGACTGCACCTGCACACTGAAGAGCCCTGCTATGGATCTAGATAGACAAATGCTGTTCAGCTGTTTATGCATTATGCATTCTAAATTACCTCTGTGCCAAAGAGCACACAATATTTTCAGTGTTTATTCTAATAGGTTTATTTATGTAATTAACTTTTATTCTAAAGTTCTAAAAGCATGATCAAGGAAGTTTACTTGGTGAATATTTAGAAGACACAAACTGAAGCTCTTGAAATAGGTATAATCTTTATTGAAATATATTGAAATCATACTGCAGAAACCCCCCTAAAAGTGACAATATTGGTCCGATAGCAGGAAAAGTCATGAAAAGTACCAGGGAATTTACAGGATAAACTACGAAAAATATACACAGAATCAGTCAATTTAATGTTTTATGCATGGGGCTGTACCCCCCTTTGATCTCCATCCTGGGGGGTTGCTGCCCCAAACCCAATAAATGAAAACAAAGAACCCTCCACATATTCATGACAGGGTAGAGTGTATGACCAACATGCAGGAGTTTTCTAACCTTCCTTAGACATGAGGTGAGAGGAATCCATCATTACCAAAATCATTGTGATTGGTATGCGAAGATATTGTGAAAATTATTGGATAGTATGCCTAATGCATTGATGAAAATAAATATTTTCAATTCAACCTTGAAACTTACTGATTGAAATAATTTAAATGTAGTATATACTCAATGACAAAAAAAATGAAATCACAAATGAACAAGCCCAATCTGCATCTTCATCTAATTCATAATATTAAGTCATACTCACTATCCACAAATTCTTTGCATTCGTCCTTTAATTCTGCAGTTTGCTGAGCAACTTCTGGCTCTAAAACTCTAATTTTATTGAGCTCGTCAAAGTATAGTCCAGCTTTTGCGAGAGTTTCATCTGCCATCGTGTAATGAAATACCTCTACTTAAGGTATTCACCAAAATATATAGATAATTGTGAACCAGTCGCGCCGAATTGCCGCTCCGCTTCCGAATTCTCTCCTCAGGAATGTAAACAAGGCGTTCGTGGTGAGGAATGAGGATTCGGGCATTCTAGCGGATTCGTGGAAATTAACAACGATCAATAATCATTCAGTCGGCAAGTCATAGTAACCAATAGCCATTCACTCCACGCGATAAACTGTCTGGTCGATAATTTAAAATTTTGATTTAAATTACAATGTAACTCTTATATTATGTTATATTCAAAGTAGATACAATCACATACGCTCAAGGTCTATAAAGTATATTAACCTTGCACACGATTACGATAGAACGCACACCCACACGCAAACACACTCGCACACGCACACTTACACGCACACTTAAACGTACACTTACACATGTAGACACACGCACACGGACAGCGCACACGCGCACACGCACACTGACATTATTATTGTTATTATTATTATTGTTGTTTTATTATTATCATTATAATAACCTCCGTCAAGGAGGTTATTTTTTAGGTCGCGTTAGTTAGCAGGATAACTCAAAAGGTTATGAACAGATCTTTATTATATTTTACCAGAGGGGTGTCTTAGCCAAACTTCAATTCCAGTAAATTTTGGTGGTGATCCGAATCATGATCCGGATTCACGAATTTTTGAATGATTGCATCAGTCACCCCTATTGCTAAGGTATTACCTAAATGACCTCCGCTAATGAGGTTATGTTTACGGACGTCACCAATGTACTTGAGAAAGGTGTATTTGATGTAATTCATCGAGTGTGAATATCTTTATTGTATCAGTGATCTAATTGCCTTGCCTGAGGTATGCGCTCTCTGAGTGCTTCTAGTTAGTGATAATGATGATATATATTTGTTTATTCGTTAATTAACAACATAACCAAAAAAAGGTTATGAATAGATTTTTATGAAAGTTTTACCAGAGGTGTCTCATGACTTAACTTTGATGGCAT
>NC_091552.1:37644768-37697268 GCF_042767895.1 Penaeus vannamei
GTTAGAGGTAAGGATATTTCATTTAATTTACTTTAGAGTAGCATAAACTGTTTATCTTGTGAAACTGGTTAGGCCATGAGTTAGGTTGTAGAACTTGTAGTACTGTGTTGAATAATAGTTTATGAAATCTTACGTAAACAAAACCTTGTCAGGTTTGATGATTTTATTTTACGTATATTATTTTTGTGCTGATTTCCAGACTTAAGGATGGCTTTTGTTAAAAGAACTTTTGAAAAGATAGAATATACAAGCTCTACACATTTCCACACCTATAAACTGGAACAAGTTAAAGCATACATAAAGAATAATTTCTGGTTTCCCACACATATTTGTCTTTACTGGTGCTAATCTACTTGGAATATTTTACTAGGACAGTAGTATTGTGATTGTTTACTTATGATAATGCTTGTGCTTGATATCTCAGGACTGAAGTCAAGCATTCTTATGACATCATCAAGCATAATGCTTGTGCTTGATGATATATCAGGACTGAAGTCAAGCATTCTTGTGATATCACTAAGTCCATGCTTATTGTTTTTGATTCATCAAAACAGGTCCTTTTGTCCGACTCAAGATATGGCATGCCTATAGATGAGCTATGGAGATCTCATGTAATTTCTTAACTCATTGCCTCTGGGTAACATGTATGAAATGGTATGCTGGAAATAGCCATCTTGTGGGAACATATATACCATGCTATCTATATCTTAGTCCAGTCACAGTTTATAGCCCTTCTAGCATATAGACTTTGTGCCATGGTGCAGCCTATCTGTATCAGGTATACAAACTGTGACTTTATTGATACATATATAGCATAAAAAATTTGATGGTTCTTTCATTTATTTGAAATTATTCATACCAAGAGATAAGTGATTGATGTCACTCATGGAAGTGGCTCAACAGGAATGTTTAGTTGTACACATTGAATCTTGGTGATATGACTGTGACATCATGAAAAAATTGACTGAAAGCTGGGTGATGGGAATATGCCATCATGGAAAAAATTGCTAAGGGGTTGGTGACGGTAATGTGCTGCCATAAAAAAATTGGCAGAAGGCTGAGGTGATGAGAATAACTCCTCATAAGTGCTCAAAGCTCTTAGAGGAAGATTAGACTTCGTGAGCATTTAGGAAGGGGCTCTTACATTAGCTCCACCTGTGAATGAGGGTGGAAGAGCACTTCATGCTCACAATCCTTTCCTGCTCATGTTACAGAAGATTGAGTAATACAAAAATGTTTTTTTTTTTTTATGTTCTGTGATGAATAATACAAAATCATATTTAAGTATGTTTTTTATTGTTATTGCACAGATATTTTGACTACCTATAGAGATGATATAGAGTCTATGCAAAGAGAACAGTCTGTTGCCATCTTGATGCAGCATATTTAATTACAAACATAGACCTTGAAAAATAACAAAATATGATTAAGTAGAAAAAGAGAGAATATTGTTATGGGGAGGCAAGTAGTCCTGATACCCTACACAAGTGTTCATGTGGGCCAAACCTACAAACCACACACTAGGGAAAGTTACTACTCAAGTAAGCATAATGCCTGGATTTTGAGCACTGGGATCCAGTGGGTTAACCCATACATGATTGGTTAAATTTTTACTAAACTGTGGTAAGATTGAGATGTGTTGGCACACACCATTCTGTGTTTGGATTATTGTCTGGCTCACAACAGGGCTCCTGAGATGTCATTCCAGCCATTGGGACCTGTGCTCTTGATGTGATAAGAAGTTATCTGGCATCAGTGAAATTTTCAGAATGGCATGGTTAGATGTCACCGAATTTGAATGTTATATGCCAAGGCAGCATAAGAGAACTGGGCAATGCATGTCTGTGTACTGTGAGAGCTTGTTTTTGACTCCCAAGACTGGTCAGTCTGGAATGTAGTGTGCTTAACCAGGTGTATAGGATGTGGAAAGATGACTTTATATGTTCTGCAATAAACAATACACAATAGGTGATAAGATACAGAGGTTGCACTTTATGTAGTAAGATTACAATAATCATAATGCAATATATGATCACTGATGGTTAGGTCATAGTACCACTTTACTCGGAGCTTCTGAATATTTTTTATAAGTATTCATTATACAATATATAATATAACAAGTGCAATATTTTCATAAATGCAATATAATCAACATATTACAATGACAAAAATGTTGCTAAAGTATGATTTATTAACTTTATATCTGTGCACGTGTGTGTATGCAGGTATATCTGTGCATGTGTGTGTATGCAGGCTTAAATAGATATGAGAATTTGTGCTCATCTTGTAAAATATATGAATGTATGTATATATGATTTACATAAGTTTTGGAGTGAAGAGTCCTTATCACTAGAGAAGCTAGGTGTTGCTCCCAAGATTACTGTACAAGTAAGGCTGAAGAAGTAGATTAAACTGACTATGAATATTTTCATTGTGTAAGAGATTTATTTTACAAACTGCAATGGATTTTTTTTTTCTTTCTTTCTTTGCAGGAGTTATTAGCAGAGGCAAGATACTACTGCATGAGCGACCTTGTTGCTGAATGCGAAGATGCAATGAAGCAGAAAGAACCTGAGAAAGATCCTGTGAAAGATCCTGTGTGTTGTGTTCCTCTCATTACATCTCAGAAGGAAGAACAGATGCTCATACAGTCAACCACTAAGCCAGTTGTTAAATTACTTGTAAATCGACATAACAATAAATACTCTTATACAAGGTAAGGCTCAGTTGTTTGAGTTTTTGTAATTATTCCCACTATGTGAGACATTTTGTATTCTGCTATAATCAAGGTACATATCAGTGAATATATGTTTAATTAAAGGACTTTCATTTACAGTACATCAGATGACAACCTATTGAAGAACATTGAGCATTTTGATCGACTGGCCTTGAGATTCAGTCGGCGTGTTTTATTCATTAAGAATGTAATAGGATCTAATGAAATATGTCTTTGGGCATTCTATGGACATGGGAAGAAAGTAGCAGAAGTGTGTTGTACATCTATTGTATATGCTACTGATAGGAAACATACAAAGGTAAGTTTTGCAAATTATATTTATGTATAGTTAAAACATAGCCAAGAATTAAAGGTTTGTATATATTGATAGTATTTCCAGCAGTAGTATCAGTTTTCCTTTTAGACTTTATACATTTTACCCCATTTATGTAAAAGTTAAAAGTTGAACGGAAATGAGAAGAAAGAAGAGGAGAGAGAGATTTGACATGGCATCTCCGACGAGTCTTCAGTTGGGTTGTGTAAAGATCAACCTACCTGCTGACCCGTAGTGGAGGCTGTGTTTATTGATCAACGCTTCTTTGTCAATGGAAGGATTAGCTTTCAACAATATTGGAATTATTTTTCAAGAGGTTTGTTTAAAATTATGGCTTGTATATTATTTGTCTGATATCAGGGACTTGTTTGTTCAGAAAGCAGACATCTAATATTTCTATAGAATTAGGAATGTAAGAAAAAGTTTAAAGTGTGAATTTTAAAACCATGTAAAAAACTAAAAAGAAAAATGGGTGCTAGGGTGATCTGATGTTACATAAGCAAAGATTGGTGAAAGGTATGAACCCATTTGAAGTGGAAACAATAATAAGCTTAGAAATTTTGAGATGAGAATTGAAATTTATAAAAACTATCCAAATACAAGATATGAGAAGGGAAAAAACAGATCACCTATTGCATTAAGTTTAGTTACAATCTTTAGATTGTGCTGAAAAGGTTTTATAGAACATTTCCATTGCCTTAGCTATTAGTGGGTTGTTGAAATTGTTTTAGCAGTTTGTTTTGTGTCCTTAAGGAGACTGTCCCTAAGCTTGATGATAAGGTTTTGTTTAGGTAGGTTCAAAATGGGTTATACCTAGTTTCAGTCTTAAACATATGTATAGCAAGTGGATAATTCTGAGCTGAACTAGTGCTGATTCAACATTATTTACACATGTATATCTCTTTCTGGAGCATAAATTAAAACATTATTAAAAATTTAATATTTCAAAATATCAACATTTTCTGAAGGGTTATTTCCAACAAACAGCAGAACAATTCAGGGTTACTTTGTAACACGATTCACTTGTGACTTAGAATGATTCTTCTTATCCAAGCATACATGTACACATATTTACTCAAATGTGCACACAATCATATTTACACACACAAGTACGCGTGTACATTTTTTAAACAGATACCTGAATTTATATGTGTACATATACATCCAGATTGACAGGTCTGTATTTGTAAGCACATATGCCTATGCATATAAGAAAATGCTATTACAGGTGGTCCAAGACAAGCAATAACTGCATTTATGAATAGGTCATATTCCAGGTTAGCATTCACAGGGGTAACTTTACTGTTTTTTGTTGTAACTCTGGAACCAATATGTGCATCTTCATGCAATGAAAGAAAGATGAGCATAGTTTCTACAGTAGTTAGCCCAATGGTGTTAGGGGAATCTAATGTTCACTGAAGTTTTATTTTGCAAAATGTGTTTAGATATAGATGGCTTAACAAGTACTAAGCCACCTAAGGCTGAATTAGTAGACCTTGTGACTTTACCCAATTTCCCCTTTCCTTGAGTTTTATAAAAATAAATAAATAAATAAAATAATGCTATTACTATGGATGCTAATTTTATTATATAATTATTAAGACTTTTTTTTCTTCTCTCTTCTTCTTCTTCTTCTTCTTCTTCTTCTTCTTCTTCTTCTTTTCTCCTCCTCCTCCTCCTCCTACTTTTTCTTCTGCTCCTTCTTCTTCTTCTCCTTTTTCTTCTTCTTCTTTTTTTTCTTCTTCTTCTATTTCTTCTCCTTCTCCTTCTTCTTCTTCTTCTTCTTCTTCTTCTTCTTCTTCTCCTTCTTCTTCTTCTCCTTCTTCTTCTTCTCCTTCTTCTTCTTCTCCTTCTTCTTCTTCTCCTTCTTCTTCTTCTTCTTCTTCTTCTTCTCCTTCTTCTTCTTCTCCTTCTTCTTCTTCTCCTTCTTCTTCTTCTCCTTCTTCTTCTTCTCCTTCTTCTTCTTCTCCTTCTTCTTCTTCTCCTTCTTCTTCTTCTTCGTCTTCTTCTTCGTCTTCTTCTTCGGTTTCTTCTTCTTTTCTTCTGCTTCTTCTTCTTCTTCTTCTTCTTCATCTCCTCCTCCTCCTCCTCCTACTTTTTCTTCTTCTCCTTCTTCTTCGTCTCCTTCTTCTTCTTCTTCTTCTTCTTCTCCTTGTCCTTGTCCTTCTTCTTCTCCTTGTCCTTCTCCTTTTTCTTCTTCTTGTCCTTCTTCTTCTTCTTCTTCTCCTTCTTCTTCTTCTTCTTCTCCTTCTTCTTCTTCTTCTTCTCCTTCTTCTTCTTCTCCTTCTTCTTCTTCTTCTTCTTCTTCTTCTTCTTCTTTTTCTTTTCTTCTTTTCTTCTTTTCTTCTTCTTCTTCGTCTTCCCTCCAGAATATTTGAAAATCATCCATCATACTTAGCTTCTCCTTCTCCTTCACACATAAACATAATATACACAATTACATTACATGTGTACATATAGGTACACATTTATACATGTACACATTTGTGTTTATACACATATAAACAAGTACATGTAAGAAAACACTAACAAAAGTGGTCTGAGACTTGTTGCCAAATTTAGCATTTTGCTACTTTTAGTGTATCACTTGCTTTTTTATCTTTATCTTGGGAATCAATTTCCATATCTTCATGTAATGTAATGAAGTTAATGGACATTTTTTTTTTTTTTTCCTTCTTTCTTTTTCTTCTTTTTAGTAAGAAAGGAAAATTATCTTTACTGCTTTTGTTGAACAGTTTTCATTTGTTCCAAATTTTGCTGTACCATTTCAGAGCTTATTGAGATACACAGAAATTGATATTAAGGATTTATATATTTATATTTTTTTAGTTTTTGCAGTTTTTGCTTTTGTTATTAGGGAATCTAAGCCAAATTTCAAAAATCTTTTTATCAATTTCTTAGCATATCATTGATGTTATAGCTGATTATTTTTCACCATAAAGTGCACTTTGCTTCGGGACAATAGTAGTATGTAAGAAACGTAAGGGAGTAAAATATTCAAATTTAAAGAGAAGGGTAAGACTCTTTTCAGCCCCTTGGATCTGGGTGCTTGGATGCCCTGTGTGGCCCAAAATCCTTTTTTTTTTTTCTTTCTTTCTTTCTTTCTTTCTTTCTTTCTTTCTTTTATTTCTTCTCCATATCTAAAGGTAGTCCATAACTCTACTATAATAATGGCAATAAGTAACTTTTGTAATATTAAATTTTCTGTAATACACCCTGTGCCGCTGGTCACAGCAGGCAGAAATAGGATCGCGAGCATGGAAATAGTGTCCTCCTTTGGAGCTGGTACTCCTTCAGTCATGGTTTACAGATAGCAAATTCAAGACTTATTTATCGATGGAAATAATACCAAAGCTCCTTCTTGAGTGTTAATCATTCTCCTTTGTGGTTATGTGTCATTCCCATTCCCGATGTCTTCTGCCAAAATTCTCATGACGGCATGCTCTTGTCACCTCACCCCTCAGCCAGGTTTTTCTATATTGGCTTGTTCAGGTCACTTGTTTGGTCCTGGTTAGACAGTTTAAGAGAAATGTGTCCATATTACCCAACATTTGTTTATGCCGCATACAAGAGCATAGAGAGAAGGGTGAATTTATCTTTCCAGTTCTTCTAATTCTTCCCTTTAGCAGCTGATTCCATTTGCACAATATGGTTTGGTATAGAATATATGAAATACTCTCGTTTTGATTGGCATTTATTGAACCATTTGTCATTATCATGGTAAAATTATGGGATGCAAATGTGTGTTTTGTGTAAGGTTCATTTCTTTCCATTGCAGTATACTATTCCTATTATGAAAGGTTCCCTGTAAATATTTCAGCTTACTTATTTATCTATGGAATAGAAAAGTTTCAAAACATTGAATACATTTGTTGTGGCTTTTTTTTATGCAATATTTGTTTTTCATTCTTTTCTTTTCATTTTATTATTTTATTCTATCTTACTTAATTATATTTGTTTTCTTCAGGTTGAGTTCCCAGAAGCAAGAATCTATGAAGAGACGTTAAATGTGTTACTCTATGAAAATCGCACAGGACCAGATGCTGAGCTTATGCAGGCTACCTCAACCCGAGGGGCAGTAGCACCAGTTGTATGCACATCTGATGACGAGGAGGATAGGAGAGGAGGTGCCTGTTCGCAGTCAGGCTTAGGGAGGCTGAGATCCAACAAAAATAATCAGTTGAAATAAAAGGGGTGAATTAGTTAAAAGAACTTCAATTCTCTGATATTTTTACAGTATAAGAAGTTTATTATCTATATTATTATTATTATTATCATTATTATTATTTTTATTATTTTTATCATATATGATGGTAAGCAGCTCTGGGCAGACATTAACGTAGTTACCAGAGGTTTTGCTCAAACAAATCAACAAAGTCACAGCTGCCAACATTTGACAAAACTGTAACTGTAAGGGGATCACGACAATAATAGCCCATAATATCCCTGGATAAGCATAACAATTGTTTCACCTTATGGTTACTTCAGCTTGAAATGTGGAAGCACAGCCAGTTAATGGAAAAATAAATGTTTAATGTTGTATTTAATTGATTTGTTATATTCATTTTTATTAATCAATGTCCCCTATTATTTTTGAGGCCCACTTGAGAGGAATTTCTTGATATTGTATATATTTTATATAGATACTAATAATTTCACAAATTTCAAGGAATATGCCATATAATAGAACACAACTTGTTCATAATAGTTCTATAAACCAACTGTAAAGATAATGATTAATAATGATTAAGGAATTCCACTGCCAGTGTGGGTACTTTTTTCAATAGTGCTAATTTTGTGTGCTAAATGAATCTCTGCATTTGAAAGGGGATGCTCTTATGTATGGCTCTTATATTGTACATCTCCACTGAAATATTGGGATGTGTCTTGTTTTGGTATTGTAACCCAAGATTTTTCCAAGAAGCGCTTCTGTGATGAATGTAGAGTAGGATGTTTGTAATCAGGGAAACTATATTTCCTGGAATGTTCATATTTGAGACGTAATAATTATAAAGGGCCATATTTTCCTGTTATCTACTCATTACATTACGTATCACTATATGTTGTCATAATATTTGAAGGCATGTACCTGCATTTTTTTTATTTTTTGACCAAGGAGTTAATTTTTTTTAGATATATTAGTAGAAATGTCTTCCTTAAAGTTATTTTGATAAAAATTTTGTTAGTGTAATATATAGCATGAAATCATCTAAAAAGTATTCTGCTTTTACTAATTATTTTTTATTATGGTTATTATTTTTTATGAACATTTCTGCAATTTAACTTTTTAAAAAAGGATCTGCCAACCAAGGTATATCACAAACATCTACATACTTACTAGGGGGGAGGGTGTCCATAATGCCAAAGTTTTCATTGTTATTTTGGAAAACAATAATACCATTTGCTGCCATATATCTTAATTAATGCAGTGGCTGCTTTTTGCACTGAAACCTGTATCCATGTAGCATGTTTGGTTTGTAAGGCTAGTCCTGAGTTATCTTTTTATATGATGTGATATCAATAAAACTATTTACAGTTTATAGACATTTTTATTTCCATATCTCCCAACCAATTCCTTGACTGCTGTTGTTGTGGGAGGGGGGGGGGGCTTAGGAGATGAAGACTAAGGCTTAGCATTGAAGATCTCTCCTACCATAGGCTCCCTCCAATCCTATGCCTGTTGTTACTGTGGGGGGATTAGGAGATTGAAATAAGGCCCAATACTGGGGATCACCTATTCTTTGGGCCTTGGCCTTTGACTCATCTAATTTTACATGGTCTTCTCTTCTTCCCCTTTCCTTCTCCCTCTCTTCTACCCCTTATACTATCCGCTTCCCAAGGTGTGAGTGCTATATTGAAAGTATGAAAGGCTAACCTTGTGCCACTCATGAACAGCCTGGGGGAGCTCTGGGCATGGTATTCCTCTTTTTAGTTGTCAAGCCCTTACCCCTGAATGAGACCCTGAGGTTGGACCATTTCTCTCCCTACTGTACTCCAGGCTTGCCATAACCAGTCCTCCCCTCACAATCTCTTGCCCATTGTTGTTGTTGGGGGACCATAGGAGATCAATCCTACCTTGGACCACAACCCTTGCCTCAATTTTGCATGGTCTTTTCTTCTTTCATTTTCCTTATCTTCCCCAACTCCTCCTCCTGTCCAATTCCTAAGGTGTGAGAGTCGTGTTTAAAGGATAAAAGGCTAACTTTGTGCCAGTCATGAACATCCTCAGGAACCCGGGGTATGGTATTCTCTTGGTTAACTGTCTAGTCTAAACCCCTCATGGGAACCCTGAGGGGTGGACCTCTTATCTTCCCCACTTATTACAAGCTTACCATGGCCAGTAATGAAGATTTTGTACACTTATTAGGGGCACTGAGGCTTGCCCCTGTATCAGCTAGTCTCCCTGAATCTAACTCCTCTCGTCCTTTCTCCTTTGATCACAGCTACAACCATTCCTAATACACCCCCTTGTCAATACATGCTGTCAACTTAGCCCATCCCGAAGCATTACCTAAGTTATAATTCAACCTCCAAAAGACGTCCCTTCCTTAACCCCATTTACACAATCATCTCCATTTCCTACATCCTCTTCCCTTATTACAACTCTTCAGCCTTATTACCCTCTCCCTCACAGCACTACCTCAGTCCAAACCACTCCTTCTTCCTTCTGTCCTCTCCCCTCTACAAACCTTTCGAGTCCTATATTTAGCCAGTCAAGTGGGATCGATTCTTGTGATTCCCCCTTCAGGCCTAATTTAGCTTGCATCCGCAGTTCCGATTGTTCCCGCCTTGTTACAGTTACATCCGAGTTCCTAGCCCATGCACTATCTACCCTGGTTGACCTCACTGGAAAGTCTATTCATGCCCAACCCCACTCCTCCCTTAAGGTGTCAGACCTCAACACAGCTGAGATTTATTGCGTCAGCAATACAGGATTTTTGTGCTTAATCCTGATATAAAAATGCCTAAAATAACTCATCAGATCTTCTGGTGCCTATACAAAATACCTTGGGTTTTTAAGTCTACTACCACTTCACTCCTATCACTGGACAAACTAACTTTTACTGGAGGTAATCATATTTTTGTTGTATCTACAGTACAACTTTTATATAACCATAAAATTTGTAATCTCTTTATCTCTGTTCTGGCCAATGGCATACCTCAAAAGGTACATAGTTTAAGGCCTACCTTATTGGAGCATCACATAACTGAAGATTTACTGGCCTAGATAACATTGAGTTTTTGCCACCACAGTGAATTCAAGTAAAAATTACATTAAATTTTTCATGAGTTATTTAATCTTTTTTCATAACTGCAAACTAGAAATATAATGATGAGTTTTTCATACCTTTCAGGCATAGGTCACAGTGTGTAAAATGGTCTGAGATAGGTTGAATTTAAGAG
This sequence comes from Penaeus vannamei, assembly GCF_042767895.1. Classification (NCBI taxonomy): domain Eukaryota; kingdom Metazoa; phylum Arthropoda; class Malacostraca; order Decapoda; family Penaeidae; genus Penaeus; species Penaeus vannamei. Next base: position 37,655,223 of record NC_091552.1, read on the forward strand.
GCAAAATATGGCAAGACAGCAAAAGTTTTTATGCGCTACAGAATACTCAAAAGTATTATTTTCTACAGGCAGTTAAGCATGCCATCTTTAGATTATAGTTGTGTATGAAAATATTTAATGTTTTGTGAATGAAGAAATGTAAAAATAAGTTGGGATTCGTAAATTAATAAAAAAAAAAAGGATTGGTTGCCTTGCTGCCAAAGCAATAGTATGTATTTATTTCAATAACTGAAGATTTTCTGCTGCATCAACATCTAAAGTGATTGGTGCTAATTGTGGTGGAGGGGCTAAGGAGACAGAGACAGGCCTAATGTAGGGGATCACTCCTACCTTGGGCCTCAGTCTTTGTCTCAACTAATTTTGCTTGATCTTTTCTTCTCCCCCTTTCTTCTTTTGTATCTTCTTCATTCCCTTCATCTGACCCATTCCTAAGGTGTGAGAGCCCTGCTGAAAGGATGAAAGGCTGGCTTTGTGTTAGTCATGAACAGCCTCCGGGAGCCTTGAGCACGGTATTCCCTTGTTTAATTGCCAAGCCCTTACCCCTTATGGGGACCCTGAGGGATGGACTGTTTCTTTTCCCCATTTTATTCAGGCTCACCATGTCCAATAATGAAGATTCTTTACCCTTGATAGGGGCATTAAGGCTTGCCCCATCATCAATTAGGCTATCTGAATGTGTTTTAATGGTTTTCCGACCCCTGCCCCTCCTTTGACCTCTGCTCAAACCACTGATACTAATACCCCCTCCTTGATGTTTACTGACAACTCTATCCATTCCAAACCACCCACCCAGGTTATTACTCAACCTTCCCTTCTCCCTACATTCTCTTCTCCATCTCCAATTGCAATTTTCTTCATGTCTACCCCCTCTTCCCTTATTGCTACTCTTCATCCTTATTGCTCTCCCCCCACAGAACTACTCCACTCCACACCAACCTATCTTCCTCTTTTCCTCGTACTACTGCCTCTACTTCTGCAAACCTTTTGAGTATTCTCTTTGGCCTAGCCAAGTGGGATTGATTCTTTGTGATTCCCCCCACAACCCCCTACTTTGAGAATACCCTCTTGGCAAAGTTACCTTTCACAGTTGCTCCAGTCATTCACGCCTTGTCACAGTTACATCTGAATCCCAAGCTCATCCACTATCTACCCAAACTGACCTCACTGGCAAACCCATTCCTGCTGAACCTCACCCTTCTCTTAATAATTGTACTGAAACTTTCTATCTCTCCAAATGCTTGTCCTATCTATAACAAGAGCTGGTCAGACTATGAAAATGACCAACTTGCCTGCCTTGCTGATTATGATGCAGTGGCAGTACAATGCTACAATATTCCTTCCAGAGGCCGTTGTAAGTCCCATGTTAATATTGCCAAGATTAGCTTCCGTAGACATAACCTTCCCCATGAAATTTATATTGGCGGATTGTCCTACCATGTTTGACCATATCAACCACTTCCTTGTCAGTGTCAGAAGTGTTGCCATTTTGGCCATCCAGCCAAACACTGTTGCTCCACAGTCCACTGCCCTCTATGTGCCCAACCTGGTTATGACCGTTCAAATTGCCCTGCTCAGTCACGTACATGTGCCAACTGTGAAGACTCCCATAATATATTTTATAACAGCTGCCCTGCCTATAAGGTTGAATGTGAGAGAGCAATCCTTAGATTCAAACTAGGCCTCACTCTACATGAGGCCAGACAGGAAGCATGATATCGAGGTTTTCTCTTTCAACTTCACTCTGCTCTCCCCTCCCCATCTTCTCAAGATATTTCTTTATCTCCCCCAGTATCTCTTCCCTATACCCTGAATCATCTAATTCTACTTGCCTAATCCCCCAGTCAAATTCCTTTTCCAAGTCTAAATCCAGATACTCCAATCTTTACCACTTCCCCAATACTTACTTCTCACTTTACTTGTCACACCAGGCAACCCATATGTTCCACTCCACCCTCTCCTTCCACATCCTCTCCTACATCTTCCTCTTCTTCAGCTCTTCGGATATCTATCCCCCTTTCTCCTCCTCACAAGAGAACCTTTGTTTCTCAGTCCACTTCACCCAACTCCCCTTCAGAAACTCTTGAAAACGTCCAAAAGTTCCTAAAGATGACCCAAGGGAACATTCTGCTCAATCATCCACCCTCCAATCCCTCTGTTCCTACTCCTACATTTAAAGTATTTGCCAATATCCATCTTCCTCATTCTCAAGTTCCCCCAAACATACCCCATCCTCTCTACTGCTCCCACCTGAATGATCACAGGAAACCCTTCTGTCACAACAGTGTCCTTCTCCAGACCCCTCTCCTCCAGACTGTCTTCCTGATATTTCACCATCTTCCCCAGTCCCCTTTCTCATCCCCCAGATTCTTCTCCTACTTCTCTGACAGCCACCTCTATTTTTCTTGAACTATGTCCCTATTCCTTCCCCAGTCAGATACATTGCAATTCACTCTACTTCTTTAACCCTTCCCATTTTACTAATCTCTGCTCTACTTCATTTGCTTCCTTTTCCCTTTGCACTACCATACTATCCTATATCGCTCTCTAATCTTTGACATCACATCTAACACTCCCCCCTCCCTTCTCCTACTTTTCCAACAGCCATCTCTGTTTTCCTTGAACATTGTTCCTATTCCTTCCCCAGTGACAGATACACTGCAATTCACTCAATTGCCCTACCCCTTTAACCCTCCCCTTTCCACTAATCTCTGCTCTACTTCACTTGCTTCCCTCTTTTCATTTTTCACCACCATACTATCCTATCATCATCATCATCATGGGGGCTGATGCCGACGGGGGCGCATAGCCGCATCCACCCTTCGCTTCCACCTACGAGGATCCCTCATGGCTAGATGCCAGGCAGGGACTCGGCCCATCTCTAGTTCTTCACGGCAGGTTTGGTCGATCTGCCCAAGCCATGACTTCCTCGGTCGTCCCACAGGCCTCCTCCACCCAGGGTTGTCTCGAATAGAGACGACCTGATGGGCAGGATCATCCTGGGGAAAGCGAGCCAGGTGGCCGTATAGCCTGAGTTGGCGATCACGGATTGTGCAGATAACAGGCCTTGTGCCAGTCTCACGGTGCAACCGTTGGTTGGACACATGGTCCCGCCAACAGTACCCCATGATCTGGCGCAAGGACCTATTGCAAAAGGCTTCAAGACAAGCCTCCAAGGCACAGGACAATGTCCAGGTTTCGCTACTGTATAGCAAAACTGGCATTATCAGGGCCTTGAAAACCCGAAGCTTGGTCCTTCTGCACAGGTACCGAAATCTCCAAATACTCTTGTTGAGAGAGTTCATGACCCCTGCTGCCAGGCCAATCCGTCAGCTGACTTCATGGTCTGACAGCCCAGAGTTATGAACTACACTACCAAGGTATGTAAAGCTCTCTGTGACTTCAATGTCCTCGCCGCAAGCACGTACCGACTGAACAGGTTCTCCTATCAAGTCCCCAAATTCCTGGACCTTGGTCTTGGTCCAGGAGACCTCTAGACCCAGGGGCTTCGCTTCATTGCTAAATGCATCGAGAGCCGCCACTAGGGTATCCAAAGACTCAGATAGAATGGCAACGTCATCAGCAAAGTCAAGGTCTGTAACCTTGATATTGCCCAGCGTTGCCCCACAATGACTTTGAACAGTAGCTCTGCCCAGTATCCAGTCCATGCAAGTGTTGAAAAGAGTTGGTGCAAGGACACAGCCTTGCCTCACTCCTGAACTAACAGGAAAGAAGCTCGACAGGCCCCCACCACACTTTACAGCACTTTCAGTACCAGTATACAGGCTTGCTATTAGTCCAATAATCCTTGTTGGTATTCCTCTCAGCCTCAGGATCTCCCAAAGAGACTCCCGATGCACCGTATCGAACACCTTCTTGAGGTCGATGTAGGCTGCAAGCAGCCCACGCCCGAACTCACGACGGCGCTCTACAATGACTCGAAGCGCGAGGATACGGTCTATTGTGGACTTACCAGGAGTGAATCCGGATTGCTCCAGTCTCTGGTGCCTCAGTAGATGGTCTCTGATACGTCTCAGAAGGATGTGGGCGAGAACCTTGCCTGGTACACTGAGCAGTGTAATGCCTCGGTGATTGCTGCAGTCCCAACGGTCCCCCTTCCCCTTCCAGAGAGGGATGACCACACCCCTCAACAGGTCATGGGGCAGCGTCGGTGGGGGTGGCAGAGGTGGCATACTATCCTATAATGCTCTATAATCTTTGACATCTAAGACATTTTATCCTTATCATTAATTCCTCTTTACCCTTTTTGACACAATACTTTACCATAGTGTTACATGACCTTAGATGTCTAGCACATTTATTTGTTTCAAACATTTAACATTTAACATTAAGGGCAAAGCCTCCAGGTAATGAAAGGTCATACATTATGATAAAGCATTGTGGCAAAAAAGTTTAAAATGAGTTAACAGCTAGGACAAAATATGCTAGATGTCAAAAGTTCTAGAGCACTATTGATTAGAAGTGAAAAAAGTAAAGATGAAATAGCAGAGTACAATGGCAGTTCAGGACTGACAAAGCCAGCCTTTTACCCTTTCAGCATGGCTCTCACACTTCAGGATGTAGACAGAAGAAGGGGATGAAGAAGAGAAGGAAAAAGAAAGGAGGTCCAAGGCAAGGGTGATCCCACACATTGAGCTTCAGTCTCTGTCTCCTAAGCCCTTCCCATGATGACAACCAGAAAATTAAATTCTCCATAATAACACAAATTCTCATATAACATGATTACTAGCTATATGAAATTCATGACACACTACTTATGAAGGTTGCAAAACTTTATACATTGGTGGGCATTTTTCTTATTAGATTTAATGAGGGGAAGAGCACCTTTAATCTTTTATATGGTGTTTATTTCATTACTGATTCTACGTGAAACCTCAATACTTGCAGAGAAAAGTGGATGCAAGAAATGCATACACATCTGTCCTTCAGACACTGCCATAGCACTATAATACTTGCCATTACAAGTTTACTTGTGTAATGCCATTTTAAAATGTAATAAAAAAAATGCATATTTAAACTGAAAAAACAGTATGCAAAGATAATATGATCCCCTCACTCGTAAGGGGTAGGACACTGCAATAAATTACAGTGAATGATTATAATCATATTTTGCTTGTTCAGTATTTGCTGTTGTGGGGAGCTTAGGAGACTAGGACTGAGGACCACAGTAGGGGATCACCCCTGCCTTGGACCTCAGCTAACTCTGCATGGTCTTTTCTTCTTCACCTTTCTTTTTCCTTCTCTTCTTCATCCCCTTCTTCTATTCATATCCTAAAGTGTGAGAGCTGTATTGAAAGGATAAAAGGCTGGCTTTGTGTCAGTCCTGAACAGCTTTCATCCTCTGCTTTTTTCACTTTACCATTTTCACCACCATATTTACCTACAATGCTCTCTACAGCCTTTATGTAACACATTTTGTCCTAATTGTTAATTCACTTTTTACCTTTTTGCCACAATAATTTGTCATAATGCTGTATGACCTTTTCTTGCCTGGTGGCTTTGCCCCCCATGCCTCGCCCTATTGCTATATTTCGTATATGCCCCATATGACCTTAGATGTTGATATCGCAGAAAATTTTCAATAAAAAGAATAAATATTTTGATGTGCGAAAAGGCATGACCTGATTTGGCCACTTTTTTTCTTTTAAAAGGATGGGGTAATTATCAATTAGAATGGTACAGGAGGATCCTAGTTCTATGCATAAAGTGTAAGTGTCTTTATCGATAAGGGAAAATGTAAACACATGTAAAGTGCTTTATTATGTATTTCACTTTTGTATCTTTGCCTTTGCCTGCATTAAGTCAAAGGAAGGCCATCCATGCCATCTGTCGCTTTTCAACTTCTACCACTATTTTCTGACAGTAGTAGAAATTATCCTTTTTTTATTCTATTCAGGTGATGATCTACACATATTTTTTCATATGTAAATAATTTCTGCACAGTATTTTATAAATTTTGGTTTAGAAATATAATCGTTAATGGTTTCAAAGCAAATAGCATATAGCACTAAGAACACTTAGTAGTAAAAAGGGTAAAGGTGGAAGGCGAGTTGATGATCAACGTCCTGCACTTCAAAAGTCATATAGCATTTTAGTATAGAATGGTACTGAAAAGGGTAAAGAAGGGTGAGGAAACACTGTCATAGGAAAGAGAGTGGGATTCCAAAAGGATATTTATGGTGTAAGTATTATTACTATTTATATATGACATCCTTTCATAGCTGAAAATTATTTTGTCAATACCTAGTTTTCTAATGTTTCAGCACTTATTACTTGACTCTTCTGGATCTTTTGGTAAAAATCTTAGAGGCTTTATCTAAACTAAATAATGCTTTTAGGATTAATAAAAATGCATCATCATCTACTTATTTGTACTTAAAAAAAAAAACATGAAACATACAGGTGCTAATATTATACGTGATATAATAAAAACTATTAGAACTAATTACTTGATAATTTTGGACAATCAATGTATTATTGACATCTCCCAAAGGAACTACCACTCTATTCTAAATTAAATAGTTATCATGAAAATATGCAAAAAAGTTCCTTTGTCACAGTATACAGGATGTGTATGGAGTAAGATCACAAACTGAACTGGTAAAATCTGCACATTAATGAGATATAACACAATTTTACTCTAAGTTCTCTTAACAAATATGTATTCTTTGTTTTATATACAGTATTTCCCAATCCCTCCCACAATGTGCACATCAAAGAAAGAAATTACACAAGGGCAGCACTGAGTGACGACACACCTGCAATTCAGTTTATTTGCCTAAAAATGCTGCCATTGGGTCATCCTCTCTTTGTCTTCTTAACTGGTAAGCTTCTATCTCTTCTTCTGTTGGTGCCTTAGCATTATACATTGAATTGTACTTTCTCATGCGCTCATCCATTTTCATCATATTTGCAGCTTCATCTTCTTCCATCTTAGCTCGGATCAAAGCCTCACGCAGCTTCTTCCTACGCTTTTCTTCCTTCTGTTCTTCACTCTCAGACTCACTGCTTGAATCGCTACTGCTACTACTGCTGCTGCTGCTGCTGCTGCTACTGCTGCTGCTACTATCATGCTTCCTTTTCTTTTTCTTGCTCTTCCTTTTCCTTTTCTTTTTCTTTTTCTTGTCTATTTTCTCTTGATGTAATTCAAGCAGAGTTTTCTCCTCTTTTTCCTCTGCTGTTTCTGGTTCAGCTGATGTAGAGGCAGCAGGTAAGAGGACTTCTGTATTTGACTGTTTTCCAGCCTCTCCGGTGCAGTAAGAATTTTTGATGAATGAGTGGCAGCAACGGTAACCCCATACTCCATCACGCCAATAACTACCCCAAACACTTGTGTGGTTCCTTGGGTATACATCTTCATCATACTTGGATCTTACAACTTGCTTTTCTGCACCTTTGATAATTTTACCATGACGGGAATACTCAACATAATTTTCTGTCTGAGACAACAGCAATTCAGTGGGTGGAACATCAAGATGTTCTTTCCCTCCATACTTTTCCAGAAGGTCATCTGAAACTTTCTTTTTGAATTCATCCTTCTTATCAATAAATTGCTTCTTTAGTAACTCAAGCTTTGTTGGTTCTGCCTGAAGACTAACATCCACACCTTTTTCATAAGCATCCCATGCAAAGAGCTGGGCTTTAGCTTGGTTTACAGTATCACCTGTAAACCTGACAAAATTTTCTCCTGCAAAATCAACTTCATCATCCTTTCTTCCTGTTCCTCGATATGGGTTGTCCCTCATAGATCTTGTTTTGGGATCATAATATGCTGAATTGGGATCAAGATTCCTCAAGTACTTGGCAGTGTCTTCACGGATACGCAAATTACGCACTGTAATTCTCTGTTTGCTGTCCACTTTTGTACCTGGCATGTCAACACTTTCAGCATACTTGTCCTCATCTTCATCATCATCATCAGGCTCATCATCGCTCATCTCCTCACCGTCCTTTAACTTCTTAGCTTTCAACTGTCTCTTGTATTCTTCAACTTTCTGATGCTCTTCAACAACAGCAGCATAGTCTGCTGGATTGAAACCATTCCATCGATCTCTTTTCCCATCAAAGTCCAGCTTAAGAGTTGGAAGTAATACATCATCTGCAGCAATGTTGCGGGCATTGAATTTTGCACCAACTTTTCGTGGTCTTTCAACACAATCCTTCTTTTTGTGACCCAAACCCCCACAATTTTCACATGCACCTTTACGATAACGTGTGGCAACACTTCCTTTCTGGCCCCTAGCATAATGCTCATTGAGGTGGTTAAAAGAACTCTGTTTTTCTGGTTGAGGCCGTTGATGTTTTAAGGTTGGACCGCCAGAACCAAAATACCAAGGAGCAGTGGAAATGTACTGGGGAATATGAGGGTTGATGTCCTTTCCTTCTTCATCTACAGCAGCTGGAACAGTACCTGCCTTTCGAGCCTCTTCTAATTCTTTTGCTTTCTTCCACTCCTCGCGTGTTTTTTTCTTTGGCTCATCTCCTTCTACTTCTTCATGCTTGGATTTCAGGATGCTGGAGAGAGGTATGCTTGGAGCACTCATCTTGAGGGAATCTGAAAAGAAAAAAAAAGAAAGAAAGAAAGAAAAAAAAAATATATATATAAATAGAATAAAAGTAATGATAACATTCAATCTGTGATATTCCAGAAACAATTTTCCTATCATATCACTGCATTAGAAATTTCTACATGAAATTAATAAAAACAAAAACAATAAAATAATAACTTGTTATTTCCTCTGAATAGCCATCAAGGATATCGACCCTTTTCTATTACTAGTTACCTTTAACATGAAAAATGCTTCTCAAAAAAAAAAAAAACAGTATGTTTTATTCCATGTATTTTAGTTCACATTCTGCAGTTAAATTTTTTCTATTGTTAATAACTAAGATGAATACCTTCTGCATTTCCATATATATGATCATTTCAGTTTTCATAAATCTCTCTAACATTTTGTTTTATTAGTAAAGTTAGTAAAGGTTCAGGTATTAAAAACCTTCACTGATTAAGATTAAAGGGCTAATGTATTACAAATCAATACAACACATACGTGCTTGCATACATGTCTGCACATATGCACATACATACATGCATGTATGCACACACACGCATCCCCCCCACCACCACCACCACATTTACTGCATATGCTGTCATAATTATCAAATTGTAAAAGACATGTTTGACAATTCTGTCATATGCTACCCTTGGCAACATTCTAGATTTTTATAGTACTGTATATAAAAGAAAATATAATACTACAGAATTTTTCTCAAAATAATTTTTATACAATATCATGTATGCCAATTATGTATGCACCTAAAGTAAAGCAAATGTGTAATCCCATGAACATCATATCTATCTATCTATCTATCTATCTATCTATCTATCTATCTATCTATCTATCTATATATACATATATACATATATACATATATACATATATACATATATACATATGTACATATGTACATATGTACATATGTACATATATACATATATACATATATACATATATACATATATACATAAATACATATATACATATATACATATATACATACATATATACATATATACATATATACATATATACATATTTATATATATATATATATATATATATATATATATATATATATATATATATATATATATATATATATATATATATATATATATGATATACATAAGAAATCTGAAATAGAACAATGCTATACTGAAAAAGAAAGTACTAAACCTGAGATATTCTGAGTCATAACTAATCTTTTTCACATAATAATACCAAAGTGGCATTAATCCACTGGGGTCAGGTGTCAACATCTGATCAATAAGAATATTATCTCAATATTAGTGTTTGAAGGAAACACTGTTGTAAAGCTTTAAGTATGGCTGTAGTCTCCTTTATTATATGCAAGTCACACATAATAGGTGAAACAAATGTCCAAGAAGGATTCAAATCCACTCCATAATTATCTTTCAGGAAAAATGCACCCAACCTGTTGGTGGGTGGAAAGTTTAAGCACAAAATTTTACTATTTGAACTGGGTAACTGTAAAGTGTGTGAAATTTTTGTGGAAATGACAATATATTTTTAATAACTAGTACTAGTAAATTAAGTTGTTATTGGTCATAGAATTACTGAAAGTAAGGTAAGTATGAATATTCACTCAATTTGTTGTACAGAAATGAAGAAAATTTGTTGTGTAAGTAAATCCATGGCAATCAGTTAGGGGTCTACTGGTGAAGCCCCAATAGGGATATACAGCAATCAGATGAGGGTCTGGGGCGAAAGCATCATGATTAGGAACGATTTGGATCATACAGCAATGTTTGTGGATTTCCCAGGAATGGCTGGAGTAATAAAGACAATCTCTAAGGGGTGCAGTCACTTTGTGAACATGACCAATACTTTCGTTTATATAATTTGAGAAGGAAAATAACAAGGGATTCACGTATATCACAGCGTTGATAATTGAAAGAATGAAATCAAAACTCTTTTTGTCTCCCAAAAGAATCCCCATTCTCCACTTTTCTCCTAAAACTGCAGGGGACTGAAGAAAAAAGTGAGTGGGAAAAAAATCCATTGCTTCTACAATTACCAAACGTAAAGCCCTTGTTTACATATTCATATATCTAGATTTCAACAAGATGCAGGAGGGCAATAACAGGTTTTCATACGTATTCCACATCTTATATATTTCAGTAACAATTTAAACTTACTGTAAACACTCCCAAAAGGGAAAAAAAACTCCTTCACGACATAGAAACCTCAGCAATTAAATGGCTATGGCGATGTTATGATACGAGATTATTATAGTTGATCGTTCGCATAACCTGAATTTGGATGCGTTCGTGATTCGCATGAAGGCGTTCGTGGATTTACCCGGATTTATCTCGGAGAGAACACGAAGGGACACGTATTACTCCAGATCATCCATTACATTTTACGAGTTGTCTCAGTTCATGTCATACAAGCTGGAAGCCAATGAAATATCGTGAATATCCAGGAAAAATGCTTTTTAGTAATTTTTAACCAATTATTTGTAAATCTAAAGAGGTCTTTAAATATCTATAAATATTCAACATTTCCTCCTTTCTAATAAATGTATGTGACTATAAAGTTATTAATATAATCTAAAAATGCCACTTGTAACTATACAATAGATTTCTATCGTCCTTATAGTAGTCCGCCTTATAAATTATGCAGAATATATCTAAAATATTTTAAGCCCCTGTCCTTCATCTTTATCAGTACACACGTCATAAATATTAAACAACACTAAAAACAATCGCATAAATATAGATAAGGAATTATAGCTTTAAAATTCATTTTAACAGACGATTTTCAAAAAAAGCCAAAATAACAGCCAAAGATTCGTTGGGTCCGTACCCCACCCGTCACTTCCATCAGGCAGGACCTCCAACATGGCAGGTGCCGGAGAGTGGGAATTAGTGGTGAGAGGCTCGAAGAAGAGTAAAACGGTTGCAAATGGCAAACTCAACAAGGAAGAAAAGAGGCAGTTTATGGAGAAGGCGTTGCGGCTTACAGATACAGGTGAGAAATCCCGGATATTTAGTTAGAATTAAGTTCAAATATGTTTGTTGGCTTGGAAGTGAAAATTCTGTCTTATTATTTCATTGGTCTGTTTAAAGGTAGATCTGGCTAGCTAGATAGTATTTTTGCAGCTTTACAGATTGATTTTGGGATGTTGAAACAAATGATAAAGAAAGTCCTTAATACACTATTTTTTTGCTATTGAAGAAATTATTTGAGGATTATGAATAAACCAAGTAAACTTTTTGATTAAATTAAGCATATGTATGTCTGTCATACAATCTGTTCTTGCAGATCTCTATTTTACAAGGGCTTCAGCTAATACAATTGGCAACTTTATTGTAGATATGTAAACATATCAGACCGGAAATTACCATATTGGCACCTTCTGATGCACCCATACCATAAATAGGGAAAAATGATATACGTCTAAGGGTCCACTTGCCTTTTAAATATTTGTAGATGGTTGCTGTGTATTGTTTTGGTTATAGTTTGTTTTCCATAGCTATGTAGTACAGAGCCCCCTATGGTATTACTTTTACATGTTGATAATAAGAAAGTTGTGCAAATTGTAATACATTTACAGGAAAATATAATGGCACTTTTATAATCAAAGAGAAAATGTACCCGCTGATACTTGAAATAATCTACTTTGAAAAGTTCAAAATTTAAGAAAATATATTGCGAAAAATGCCCCATTCAGAGTAGATTTATAGTGATTAGTTGGTGGTCCAGGATCAGAACCCCTGATACGGCCTAGGGGTAAAGCCCATGGGTTAGGAAGGTTTTTAGTTCATACAGTAATGTTTGCGTTTTTTTCAGGAATGGGCTGAGTATTAGAGCGATATTCTCAGAAGGGAGTGGTCACTCCACAAATAATATCAATACTTGTATTTATATCACTTACGTTAGAAAATAATTATCATAATTGATCATGCAAAGTTATTCTGACTATTTACCTTAAGCTATTTTGATTCTTGTTCTATTTCTTATGTTCTATGAAATGACGGTGTTCATTTCCCTGTATTTCAGTACGTCACTCAGTAATCAATACTGATTATTTCTTGGAGTAACATGATTTGTTAAGTTTGCTGCTGGACTGCATTCATTAGAAACTAAGTCTCCAACTCAAATGACTGAATCCCATCCTGAATGCACAAGCTACCAAAAAATTTGCTATATGAATAAAAAACCTGCCTTACCTTGGGGCTTCACCGCTGGACCCCTTCTCATCACTATTTAACTAGCTGGGGACTCTAAATCTGGACTCCCATCTAATCATACTTTCTCCCAAGCACATGCAGTCCTTTTATATACTTTAAGTGTGTGTAGTAACACTAAACTAATCATAGTAATGGGTTGTGCTTTCAGAGTAGTACTTGATTCAGTATTGTAACCATTGTGAGCTTCTTATAAAAACTGGGTCATAGTAAGATATTGAAATACTTATTAGAGATGCACACTGTGAGTGCACGTTTTTTTCTTTATTTTCTCTTTCTCTCTTTCTTTTAAGGTATAGTATGCATTGATAGGTTGATATTTTTTCACATAACCATCTATACCTTATTGATTATTATTCCATGTTTCAGGTATTCACATTATGATATGCATCAGTCTGTTGCTGTTTTTGATCACAAATGATATTAAGGAAAGTAGTCAGTTGCTAACTGTTTATGAAGTGAAAACACCCATCCGAGACTAAGTCCCTATTACACCAGCCACTCCTGGGATTCCATAGACATCCCCATTTGAATCAAAAACCTTTCTGATCTGGGAGCTTTCCCACCAGAGCCCCACCGCATGGCTGTGGACTTATCTTTTTGTGCTGCATTAACTGCAACCTATTTTCTTAATTTCTGGCATATTTCTTTGTTTGCCGAGATTATTTCATGCCTCAGTGAGTAGGTTTCCCTTTCTTTCTGATAGTGTCATTGCTGTTTCATGTAAATGTATATGAAAATATTATATGTTGTACATTTTTCATATTACAAAGAAGATATCATAGATGAAAAGAGTCGTAGTTTCTGCCCTTCTATCTGTTATTGGTAAACTTCACCCTGTACCAGACAGCCCTTTGAAACTGAAACAGTACCTATTGAGCTCCTATACTTTAACCCATGACTTAATAGAAAGCCAGAAAAGGACACCTGGACCTTAAAAAAGGTGTGAATGGGAATCATTGCTTTCATAACACAAGAGATGTGTTGGGTTTATTTCAGTTATATCTTTATCAGAAAAAGAAAGTGTATTTCTGATGAAGATATACTTGCAGCGTATCAGATGCATCTTGTGTTGTAAAGATATTACTTCTCAGTCTTACCTTTTTCTACATTTGTTGCAATGAACACTCTTCATACTTTGTCAGTGTCAAAATATATTTCTACCATATATTTTTGTTGTTATTTCTAGAAACTTGTTTATCTGTTATGAGAGAGGGATATGATGGTCTAAGATAAAGGGAAAGTCTGCAAGGTGCAAGAATTTGAAATGATAAGAATAAAGATAAGGATTTAACAGCTTACTAAGAATAAGATCTGCATTTGCACAATATACACTTACAGTACAAGAAAAACTATTCTGAGACTGAAAGAAGAACCTGGCTAATACAAGTTCCAAAAATAATTTGAAATGCAGATCATGCATTAAATATTTGGATGTGTTGAATGAGGTGTCAGGTATCACTCTTCTAACCACTGCCTATAATTTGGGTTGTAGAGTGGTTAAGGATCTGATATTGGATCTTGTGCTCGCATGACTGCAAGTCTTGATGTAAGATTGGTTTGTGTACAAGTGTGGTATCAGATTTCATGAAGAGATATTCATTATTCTTGCTTTTCAATAAAAAAGGTCTCTAAAGGTTTGGGAATAGGATCATATTTGATAAACATAGAAATAAATAACTTACTGTATTTGGATGATTTTACTCATAGGTTTTAGCTATAGCAATGAGAATGATTCTTTTTATTTATTAACCCCTTGGATCCGGTTGCATGACAGAAATCACGGAGCTAAAAACCCAGGGCAATGAGTTACATAAGTGGTCAGCATCCAGGGCATGCGGCACGTAGGCTGGGCATGCACAAACACCCATGAGCGGTGACAAGAGACTGTGCCTCCCCTTTGAAAAGTTATATTGTGTAAACTTTTCTAGCTTTATTGCTATTTTCCAATGTCCATATTTGTCTTTTGTTTTACTTTATCCAGATGATAATTAGTTATTTTCCTTGCACAGATCATCTTTTTATGTAGTAAATAGCTCAGTGAAAAAAAAAAAAAAAAAAAGTAACATTTGGTTATTTGTGTCAGATATCGCTTCTTTTTCTTTGTAATTTTAATTATACGTAATACAACCTGCACCACTGGTCACAGAGTCCTTGGAATACGGTGCGCTGCATGGAAATGGCATCCTCCCCAGAGCTGGTGCTCTTCAAGTCACTGCTTATGCACGTTACATTCCACATTTGTTTGTTGATGGGAATAATGCTAAAGCCTTATAAGTGCCAAATGAGTCATTTCGCACTTCAAGAGGTTTGTGCACTCATGGCAAGTCTTTTCCATCACCCTGGTCTTTGTTCATGATGGCAGTTCACATCACCCGGGCCGCGGTCCATTTGCATGGTAGATGGCATGTTTACATCACCCAGGCAGCTGCCAAAGTTTTTCCTTGACATGACCACAACGTCATTTGGGTCCAAAGGGTTAATCCACTCGCTCCAGTATATTTTGAATCCGAAAATGATAGTTTCTGGGCGGCTACAAAATCGGCGTGCGGGTTTGAATTAGAGCACTAGCTCTGATCCAACGTAGCATTAGAGCACAAGCTCTGATCCAACGTAGCATTAAAGCACAAGCACTGATCCAACGTAGCATGAGAGCACAAGCTCTGATCCAACGTAGCATGAGAGCTCAAGCTCTGATCCAACGTAGCATTAGAGCTCAAGCTCTGATCCAACGTAGCATTAGAGCACAAGCTCTGATCCAACGTAGCATTAGAGCACAAGCTCTGATCCAACGTAGCATTAGAGCACAAGCTCTGATCCAACGTAGCATTAGAGCACAAGCTCTGATCCAACGTAGCATTAGAGCACAAGCTCTTATCCAACGTAGCATTAGAGCTCAAGCTCTGATCCAACGTAGCATTAGAGCACAAGCTCTGATCCAACGTAGCATTAGAGCACAAGCTCTGATCCAACGTAGCATTAGAGCACAAGCTCTGATCCAACGTAGCATTAGAGCACAAGCTCTGATCCAACGTAGCACTGGCGGGACGCCTGGCAGTGTTTATTTTTCCAGGTGTCTCATATGTGGGACACCCGTTGTAAATGGGTTAAGAGATGTGAAAAGGAAGATTTGTTTTATGTATTTTAAATAACGGAACTTATTAAATTTGTTAAATTGTTAAGTTTTAAAAAGTAAAGAAAGATGGAGAATGGCATTCATAGATTATCAGTAATGTTTATATTTTTATCAGTATTTATCTGTATTAGTAAATCTAACTAAGGCAGCTGTACCTATATTTGTGTTTTTTCCTTTTATTTGCTTTACTCTTGCGGGACCCATCAGGAATCAGGGGTTGAAGCAAGAGGGGGAAATACACACACCTTCCTAACACCCTGCCAGGGAAAGCCGCTGGACCTTCCCCTGGGACATTTCCTTACCAGGGGCAAGTCCTAGTCCCCCTCATTATGCCAAAATTTTTACCATTTGAAAACAAGTGTTCACACATTGAAATTAAAGCACCGTATTATTTAACATAACACTCAAATGATGTATAAAGAGTACAGTATTTTCTTCAAAATTTAATATGAAGTTAATGTCCACATAATTACAGCTAACGCAAGACATCACTCAGTTCATTTCACAAGGATCTAAATTCCGTTTTATTAAAAGTGCTGGTAGATTAGACAAGTGACAGCATGTGACAATTTTACATTATTATTTTGCATGATGAAGTGTAAAATAATAAAGTTCTTGTGAATGTTAGATACATATGCATAACATCTACTAACATTGGCTAAGATGTTTTTTGTGGATGTGTGTAATGCTGCTGTCTTAGTTATTATTACATCTGTGTTTATTATTGATGTATCTTTTTACAATTAATGTAAAGTATCCATTTTTCATAGCTTTTATATTTGTCATTCCCACCGGTTTAAAAAAACGTAAAATTGCAGGACGAATTGAGCCAGCAAGAGAAGGTAAAGAAAATCGTAAACCTGCCTCTCCGAAGGTAAAGAATGAACAGAAAAATGACCAGAAGAAGAAAAAACCAGAGAAGAAAAGTAACAGTGTCCGTCAGCCTGGTACTTTGGAGGAAGCTATACGCAAGGTGAGGAAGTGATTTTTGGTTTTTGCGAGCAGTGGATGTGACTGTATTATTGCAAAGAGGTGACTAATTTTATTTATGTTTGAGATAAGTTTGGTAAGCAGCTTGTTTTCATAGAGCTGTTCACTTTTAACATTTATTTTTAGTCTTTTACCCCTTTCTTTTTATCACCCAAATTGCTAAAATACTTTTCTGTTTGGATGAACATGAACCTGTACTTAGTGTTTTTAAGAATAATCACCAAGGATACTTGGTCAGGTAATAGTTTAGGAGACACATGATTAATATTTCCTATCCAAATCTATTTGAAAATTCCTGTAACCTGTCATGGATGGCCTATAGTGTGAAATCCAAAACAAAAATAGTGTCTTGTCAAGCAGGCCTTATTGCAGCAGTTCCATGCCTCATGCTCAGGCAAAGGCAAACAAGCCTCTACTATATTCATTTTGGCAAGGTATACCAGACAGTTTTTGACAAGGTAACCCTGGGGAACCAAGGATGTTGCCTTGTTAGTCCTAAAATGAAAATAGGCCCTCAGAAGGTTTAAAAAATGTTACACCTGGTTTAGAGGAAAAAAGTTTTTATTTCTCAATTATACTTTTGTATTGGCAGTTTTTACAAAAAAATGAATTGGCTATCCACTTGATGTAGACCTTTTGTTTTATTTTATTTTATTTTATTTTGTTTTATGTTATTTTTTTTTTTATAATATTTTTATTGAATTTTGTCCTTTTATTTCATTTTATTTTTATTTTTGTTCCCCTCCTCCAAGGTCTGTATTTAACAATTGATATGTTGTATCAAGATGGGCATGACTTGTTTTCCGTGCACTCTATATTATCTTTCAAGATAATCAACAAGTATTTGTCAAACAATTGGTATAATTTTTTAATCTGTGTAATTTTTAGATATTTTCATATTATTAAATTTTATATAACACCCCACGCTGATGGTCATAGTGGGCAGAAATAGATCCTGAGCATGGAAATAGTGTCCTCCTTGGAGCCACACTCATTCACTTGAGTGAATAATGCACGAGCCCCTTCCTAAATCCCGACTGAATCAAATCTTCATCCATGAACTTTGTACTCATCATGAATCAATCACCCTTCAACTGAATTTTTCAGTGCATACTGATGTATTTGAATCTGCAAGTACCGATAATATATTTCACTATCTGTATCTCTTATCTGTCTACATAGCTGTACATGCTATTGGACTTTCAATATATACAATTTGAAATATTGAATTTAGTTATTAGTTTATTTTTCTGTTCTCTATTTTCTCTCAGCTGAATGTAGCAGAGATGCAGAACCTTCTTGATGTTGTGACTGCAAGATTCTTGGATACTCCGCTGATTTGGCTGAAGGATTTAGCTTCCTACTTGAATGTTCGCATAAACCCAATACATATGCCAGATCCAACATTCAAGGGGAAGCCAGATTCATATCCCACTTCACTTGTGTCTTCTCAAGTTAAAAAGGTAAGGCCTCATAGTGCACCAATTGTCTTGTTTGTATCAGGGCAGATAGATACTGCAGCCCAGCATTTTTTTTTATATGAACGGCGATAGTACCTTATAACTGATATATTTGTCATGTATAAACACTCATTCTCACCGTTACTCTTTGTCCCACTCTTTGTCTAACTAATTCTTTCACAGTGTGTCTCACACTCTCTCATATATTAATTTTTTTATTATCTTTTTTTTTCTGTTCATGAATGTTAAAAACCCTTATTCTGGTATATCTACTTTACCAGAAATAAGCCAGATTAGATTATTGTACAATCATATTGGAGGAAAATAGATAGACAAAGCATTTTCTTCAATGTTGTATTCTTTGTTCAACAGCTGTTGCTACAGACCCTCTCCGGTTGCAATGACAAGGTGCTTGCAGCATTCCACAAACACTGTGTAACATCCATGGTGCAGGAACAAGTGAAGGGGTTAAGTGTAGCTGGATACAAAGTTTTCATTCAGGTAATTTTAACTAAATAACTGAACAAAAATATATAAAATTCCAAACAATTTCTGTTGATTATCTGAGGACACACTAACTTTTAAGAAATAAGATACAAAGTACTGTAAACCTTCAATTCATAGATGTAATAAAAGATTTCTTGTTTCATAATTAGGGATAATTTCAGGGTTTAAAAGATATTCTGTAATATAGTGCCTGGACAGTTGAATTCTGAAATGTATTATTTGGGAATTTCTTAACTTAGTGAAGCTGTTAGGACGTGTACATGCTATAACCACAGCCACAGTGCTTTTCGTATATTCATTTGGTTACACATATCTGGCTCACTAAGGAGTCAATTACTAGGTGTACCTGATATTGCCTACTTACTCTATTCCTTGAATTAATTGAATCCTTAGTTACTAATTGTATGTGTAAACAAAACTACAGTGGAGAGTGAATGTACTGCACTAATGTGTTAAATTGATTGTTTATTGTACTTCTAAAGATCTAAGTAAAGTATCCATTTTTGCTGTTCCCAACAGATCATGTCAATGCACCGTCCACATATATGTGTAGTGAACTTGCCAGCATATTGTGAGTTGCGTCAGAGTTTTCAGTCCCAAACACCCACTTGCCTCTCCTTACTATGGGCTATTGGACAGGCAGGGATTAATGACTTCAATGTTGGTTTAAAAGGTAATTACTAATTTAATTTTCATGCAATTTCTTGCTTTTGATTTTTAAAAGTTTATGAAATCTTCAGTGGTATGTTTTATATAGAAATTTAAAAATGAAAATGTCATTACATTTAAAAGTAATTTTTTTCTTTTGTTATTTCAGTATGGCTTGAAATGATGGTGCCAATGATTGGTTTGAAGAACTACTCCTCATTTGTGGTAGACTATGGGAGTAGTGTGTTTGGGGGAGGAGGCGGTGGTGAAGGTGAAGACAGTACAAAAGTCTTGGGAGTGCGAGAGTTTTTCTCCATTCTAGACTTCACTTGGTGCAACTCAGGGTCACTATCAAAACCAATCCAAAGACAACTTTTTGCTCTCTATCCAAAAGTGAAGGTAATTATACTTTTAGGAATTATTTGCTTTGTCTCTAGTATATATATGTGAGGAACACAAAGATAGAATAGGAAATAAGATGTAGATGACATACATTTCTGTCAATATGTGTGTGCATGTGCGTTTTGTGTGTGTGCATATGCGTTTTGTGTGTGTGCGTGTGCGTTTTGTGTGTGTGTGCACGTTTTGTGTGTGGGGGGGTTTTGTGCGTGTGTTTTGTGTGTGCGTGTGTTTTGTGTGTGTGTGTGTTTTGTGTGTGTGTGTGTGTGTTTTGTGTGTGTGTGTGTGTGTTTTGTGTGTGTGTGTGCGTGTTTTGTCTGTGTGTGTGTGTTTTGTGTGTGTGTGTGTGTGTGTGCGTGCGTGTGTGTGTGTGTGTGTGTGTGTGTGTGTGTGTGTGTGTGTGTGTGTGTGTGCATATGTGTGTGATTGTGTGTGTTTTGTGTGTGTATGTGTGTGTATGTGTTCGCGTTTTGTGTGTGTGTGTGCTTTTTGTGCATGTGTGTGCATTTTTTGTGCGTGTGTGCATATGTGTGTGATTACGTGTATTTTGTGTGTGTATGTGTTCGCGTTTTGTGTGTGTGTGTGCTTTTTGTGTATGTGTGTGCATTTTTTGTGTTTGTGTGTGTGTGTGTGTGTGCGTTTTGTGTGTGCATGCATTTTGTGTGTGCGTGCGTTTCGTGTGTGTGTGTGTGTGTGTTGTGTGTTTGTGAGTTCTGTCAGCGTGTGTGTGTGTGTTTTGTCTGTGTGTGTGTGTGCGTTTTGTCTGTATGCATGTGTGTGCGTGTGTGTGTGCGTGCGTGCGTGTGCGTGTGCGTGTGCATGTCCGTGTGTGTCTCTGTCTATATGTGTGTTTGTGTGTGTGATGTGTGTGTGAGGATGTTTAAATATATCAACATACACAGTAATTCATACTCCTTGGGAATTATTTAGGAATGAGTAGGTGTAAATTCACATTTGAAGTGTAAGTACATGATTTTTACATGATCCAATGAAGAATTGAGAAACTTTAAATTTCAGACCACTGCCTTTAGTTCACGTCCAGAAGTAACTCTGCGTAATTTCTTCCCCTCCTTCCTGCGACGACTCGATCCAAGTGCACCACATCTGTTAAGAGTGGAGGTTAGTTCTCTAGCTTTTTTTTTTTTCCATGTATATCAGGAAATGGTGTTCAGTATCTTATTGTATTTGGGTCATTATAATGAATAAGCAATAGTTGACTGCTTTTTAGACTTTCATCAGGTTTGCTGTGGATACCAATAAAAGTTCAAAACAAGCATTCTTTTCTATCTAAGATTGAAATTGTTGGTAATAGATTTAACTGATTTTTTCAACTTTTTTTTTTTTTATTCATTTTTATTATTCTATTTTTCTGTATTATCAGTATTTTTTTTCTCCACACAGTTGCTAACCTGCTTGGTTCAGTGCCTGACACAGGACCCACATTGCTGGAAAACTTGGTCACAGATGTACCTCAAGCATATGCCTCAGTCTGCTCTGCTACTCGTCCATTTAGGTATAGAAAAGCAGACATTTTTGTATGTGGTATATATGGAAATGTCAACATTAAGTCAAGTTTATATTTAGTGCTTTGTAATTCTTTTTATTTGCTTTATAAATCTAAATTAATGGTTATAATAACTGAATTTCAGGTAAAGAATGGAAGATTTTAAGTCAGAGTTTGCGTATTAAGAGACAAGAGGTACTGGAGACGATAGAAGGATTTGCTTCTGCAAATGAAAAAATGTTACAGAAAGCAGCTGCAGTAGCTGGAACTAGAGAAGCTAATAAAGCAACAAAGGTAAGGTATCTCTCTTCAGAAAAGAAAAAGAATCCATCTTTTATGTTACAAGAAATCTAGAAAAAGTATTATTATTTTAATTTACTAATATATATTTTACCCCTATGTTACATATATATATTTAGGAGTGTAAAGTAAAATGCCAAATAAGTAGATGTACTATATATGTAAGATATATGAGGAAGTAACAAGAAGATATTGTGGCTTCCTTGTATGTATGGCTTCACTAGTGTTAATCTTCCATACAAGAAGGGAGTGGATAGTATTTATGGTTATGTGCTCAGATGCAGACAAGACACACTGGTTGTGTACATTTATATGAAATTGAAACACAAGTGGAAATTTGCTGAATAGTCCATATGAACAAATCTTTTTGAAGCCCTTTCATCATGTATACAAAGATATGCGGATATACTGCTCTTGATCAGAAAGGGAGAATGCGCCATGCTTCTGTACCCTTATCAAGATCACCCAGTCCCATAGTAAATGTTAAGCAATACCAGTCAGAAGAAGTGGCTTTGAGATATTCATATGTACGTGCCTCTAATTCATTCCACCGTTATGGAAGAAGCCGGAAGAGAAATTCCTCATGGGAACAGAGGAGAAGGCAGAGTAGAAATGCTTCAACTGAAGATAGGAGTTCATTAAGCAGCAAGGAAGACCTGTTGGATTACCATCCTAGCTCTCTTCGAAAGGGAAAATTTTGTAGAGGTGGTTCAGACATATGGAAGTTAAGGAGTGGGTGCAGTAGTTCAGAGGATTTGTTGAATGATGAATATGACGTCAGTGATGGTTTAGTTAGCAGTGGAATACCAGAAACAGATGGCAGTGTCTTCAGTAGTCAAGAAGATCTTCTTGAACCTCAGATTAAGTGCTCTGCAAATGTATTTAAATTTGTACGTAGCTCTACTTCTGGGAAAGGCAGCAGCAGCAGCAGCAGTAAGTTTTCCACTGGGGAAGGAAAGAAACATTTGAGTGTAGAAAAAAGAAATGTACTTCACAAAAGAATGTGCTTAAAACCTGGTGTTTTTTCAAAGAATGAAGTAGAAGACAATTTAAAACAAACACCTACTTCACAGACACCAGATTCATTGTGTACAACAGATCTGAGTTCAGAATTAGTTGAATTATCACCGATCAAACTAAAAGTTCAGAAAGCTGTTGTGTTCACAGTTCAACGTCTAGTAAATCATTTGAGCCATGTGTGTGATCAGGTAGAAGTGATCAGTAATAAATGTGAAAATTTGCAGGACACATTTAGAGCTCTTGAATATGAACAGCATATTCTTAGCATAAAGATCGGTGATTTAGAGTCACAGTTTGAAGATAAGATGTTATCTGGCTCAGGCATAAGCAAACCACAGTCATCATCAGATGTCCTAAAGGAAAACAAATATAGTAATGAAAATGAGAATCTTTCACAAGATTTAATTGTGGATGAGAAGTTGAGGCATTCAGAGAGTGATGTCCTGGCAAAAAAATCTGTTTTTACTATACTGACTGAAATCATTATAAAGGGTATGCCCTTCCAAATATCTGCGGTAAGTTTCCTTCAACTAATATAGGTATACTCATGTGTCTGCTATGATATTGGTAATAGACTAGTTTGTGGGAAGTTGTATATATATATTTTTTTCTGGTCTAACCTTACATTATTTAAGTAAATATATGATCTTGAAATGTTTTTTATAATTTTGTATGAAACTGATGATAAAATATGTATACACAGTAAGTAGACATTTACCCAGGAATTAGAGTGCTTTAAAGATTATTATATTGAGAGTATGAGGCTCCTTATATAATGCATTTTGTGTGCCGCTTACATGATTCCACTCATGCCTATGGGTAGGTGGGCCTATTTATAAGGTTTTTACTTCTGTGTAAACCTAGAAGACATAGTCCTCAGTCTGCTGTGCAGACTTCTTTGTTTACCTAATTTTCCACAACTATATATAGTTCTGGTTTTAGTTTGGACATGCATTGCATTTGATATGTGATTAATATACTCAATCTGGTTGATGTATATTTAAAATTTTCAGACAGCTTTCTTACCAAGTAGATTGTGCAGGTAGACTCTTATGCTAGAACTATTAAATGATATATAGGTTTCTGAAACATATTTTTATGCTGTTAAATTTCTAATGAAGTAATGAAAAGTTAAACATTTAATTTTTTATTAAATTTCAGTTTTTGCTGGAGGAGATGAAAGTAGCAAAAAAGAAAACATCCCGACCATATATGACAAAGCTTTTGGTTATACTTCTTGTAACAGTTATTGTCTGGGATATAAGAAGTGCAGGATCTTTTTATGGTAAGTTGCTTTTATTTTTGCTTGAATTTTTTACTTACTTTTGCATGTGTTTGTGTGTAGGCAGGTCACATGCACCCATAGATATAAATGTGATATTTGTGTGAAACATATTTTTTACAAAATACACAAAATATGTAGGCATGTGCACTTGTAGTACAAACAAATATAAGGTATTGCTTCTGTGAATAATTGAATTTTACATGGAATTATACATAATAGTCATTACATAGACAAGGCCTTAAAGTCAATGGTTATATGTATTTAAGAAATTTCTAGATTTTTATAAAGTTTATTTAATGTGTCCATGCATTTATCCTCCTAACTTTTATCAGGATCAAAGATTGGCCAGGTATTCGAGAGGCTTGGACTCGTGCCATATATTGAGGTTGTTGGGAGAACACTGAAAAAGTTGTTTGTTCAGTCGTACAAGTGAGTAATGCAAATTTCTGATTTTCTTTCTTTTTAACAAAAACAAAGAGGCTAAATACTAGAGTTAGATTGTCATAATCATTTCTTCTTCTCATCTTTCCTGCTTTTCTTCTTTTTTATCTCTTTTTCCCTTTTTTTTCCTTTATCTTCTTTTCTTTTTCTTTTTTTTTTTTTGCTCTTCTTCTTACCTTCTTGTTCTTTTCTTTTCCTCTCTTATTTTAATTTTTCTCTTCTTTTCTCTTCCTTTTCTTCCTTCCTCTTTCATAGTTCTTTCTTTTGCTTCTTCCTTAATTTTTTGCCTTTTCCTTCATATGTTTCCTTTTCTTCTTTGTCTTAATATTATTATTATTATTATTATTATTAATATTATTGTTAATATTATTATTATTATTAATATTATTATTATTATTAATATTATTATTAATATTAAAATTAATATTATTATTATTATTAATATTAATATTATTATTGATATTAATATTATTATTGATATTAATATTATTATTAATATTGATACTATTATTAATATTAATATTATTATTAATATTAATATTATTATTAATATTAATATTAATATTAATATTAATATTAATATTATTAATATTATTATTATTAATATTATTATTAATATTATTATTAATATTAATATTATTATTATTATTATTAATGCTATTATTAATGCTATTATTATTAATATTAATATTATTATTATTATTATTATTATTATTATTATTATTAATATTATTATTATTCATATTATTATTATTCATATTATTATTATTATTATTATTATTATTATTATTATTATTATTATTATTATAATAAAAAAGGGAAACCAATTTTTTATTGGCTAATAATGACCAAGACAGAAGCTGTAATTTCCTTTAGAGGTTAGAGCAAAAACTTACTAACATGGCCCACACTTTGTCAGAGATGATAAAGATGTTGAATGCCCTTGGAAGCCACAAACCAAAATTGCCAAACAAGGTAATGAATCTAATCATTACTCTTTCCTTTTTTCAGATGGTCTATACTAAACATTCCACTATACTATGGTCGTGGGTGTGAACTGGCTGGACCGTACTTACTGCTGGTTCTAGCTAAAGCAGAGGCAGTGTGGGGCTATATAATGAGTGGAGTTGAGGCAACTTCAGAATACCTCCCTGTCATTAAAACAAAAGTGAGTCTCTTATAATAGGTAAATTATTGGTTTAAGAGTTCATCTCTTAAATTTCTTTTTTGATAATAGGTTTGATGTAAAAGTATAGAAAATAGATGTGCCTTCCTTTTTTTATCATCAGGAAACAGTAGCAACATAGCAAAAACTAATTTTCTTTCTCTTTGTATCTACCTTGGTTAACTAATTTACTTATTAATTTGAGAATTCTTTTCCACACCCATTTCTATTATAGTTGGATACTGCCATCCCTGGATTAAGCGAGTCTTTAATCTACTACGGAAGTGCTGTTTTTGAAGGTGTCTGCTCGCTTGCATCTTCCGTTGGAAATACTGCCAGACCCTACTTGTTAAATTTTCAAGAATTAATGATGTCACGAGTATTTGTGTAAGTATGTTTTAGGTTAATTTTTATTCTCTACACAATATTCTGTTCAATATTATTCTACTTTTTCCTTATCCTCTCCCTCTGCTCTTTGTTACTCATTCTTCTCCTCCCCTAGTTATTTATTTCTATTTGTTATCCACTTAAGTCTCTACAAACCTATTATAAACTGTATTAGAATTTAGTAATTAATTTACATACAGTGTAATGTTTTTCTTTTTCATTGCAGAGGCCCCTTATCCCCAGAAAATCTATACCAGTATGTTGTTGGAGCGTTTGACAAAGTGTCAGAAGTCATTCTCAGAGTCCATACAAACCTTCTCATGGCTTTAGATGATAAAGCGCATGTTAGTAGTAAGACTGTGTAACAGTTTAGTAAGTGGATTGTAAATGAGAAAGTTGTAGGGCTACAAATTTATCAATGGGTTTTGGGATACTGTTAAATATCTTTTGGTGTAATGCTTTTGGTTAGTGAAGAAAATTTGGGCCTCTGTTATCTATAGAGGGTTACACTTGACAGGGATATATTACAGTTCGTTGGAAATTTGGTGCCAGTAAGGTGCAGATTAAGAATTGAATACTATTTTGAGAGTTATCATAACCAATTTATTTTTAAGTGTATGCTGCCAGAACCTACGTACTGGTGCATATATTTTTTGGTTCGTAAACAGCATTGGTTACAGTCCTTACAATCCATTTATATCTTTTGAAAGTAACTTGTGCCTTATTGTTACCATTTGATATTTACATATTTATTGCCATATTATATGTATTGATGTATTTAAACTCATTTGCATAAGGTAGGTAATTTAAAGAATTAGTTCATGTAGTGTTATTGGCACCTAGTACACTTCAGTGGTCACTTTCTGGAAGAACAATAAGATCACTGTGTAAGATGTGTAAATACATTTTTAGGTGTGAAGCAAATTATTATTTTTATCAATAAAATGAGTCTGTTCTTACAGGAAATTAAATTTGACAGATTTTGATATGAAATCATTCATAAACAGTTTCATTGCGTAATTTGTTGACACTGTTGCTCAATACTGTTACATACATGTCACACTTTATTAGTGGAATGATCAGTTTTGTATTGTCATAAAAATGTGCATGGTGTTGTGAATAATTGTGCTGGTGTAGTTGGGATATTGTGTAGATGAACACCAATGCTTTTTGAAGAGAAGTTTTGTGATGTTAAACTACATTATCCCATGCTGTTCTAGAAGTGAGAAGAGATAAGAAGGGAATTTCGGGATCTGGTTTAATCTAATGTTTTGTAAGTTGGTTTCTTGATCTCATTTCATGCCTTCTTTACTGCTCCAATTGAAAATAATAATAAAAAACATTTTTGTAATATTCTGTACACCATAAGACAAATAAATTTCTTTCTCCCAAATGCAAGTTTATCTTTACTGTCTTGAAAGAGCCTGATATATTTTCAGAAATGTTATTTTTATTTAAATAAATGAATATCATAGATAAAAAACACCTAGACTGTAAGAACGAAGAATTAAATAATTTTCTCTATTTAATAGTTTGATTATCCTTGGATTAGAAGTAAAGGGTATCAAGTAAGCTCATCATTTACAGGATAGAATTTAAACATAGTGTTGAATAAAATTGTTCAATCATTTAGCACTGATGTATGTAACACTGTTTCATTACAGCTAAGTTCTTGTGTAAAGAAAATTTGTATTTTATGTTAAGGAATGATATTTGTAATAATAAATAAATAATAACATAATATATAACAGCAGTAAAAATGTATACAAGACTAGTGCAGTCTGTGATTATATCTAAAGAAATGAACTACCATATACCTATTCCAGAAGTGGTCTGATTTTTATATTATCTAAACCATTACTTGGTATTTTCATGGGATGTTGAAACAGAACTGCATAACCTTAAGTGTTATAGGGATATATGAATTCCAGTATTCACAGTGTCATTAGCTAATAGTGTACATCTTACACCAGTAGCTCTTGGCCTTTGAAGTCGGACCATACACTAAAAGTATATCATAGAGACCTGCAACACATCAACCGCAAAGGCATTTGCATTCTATGTTGTAGTTATGTTCCTGTAAAAATGTAAAAACTACTATTTTGTAGTTATATTCCTGTGAAAATGTCAAAACTACTGCAGTGGGAAATAAGTTTTGGCTACGTAAAACTATATTAATCTCGTATTTCCAAATTAAAAGATGGTGACTTCGAGAGAAAAAAATCACATCTGCAAAATATGCAACATTCTAATATTATAAACGTGGGGCACTTGTATGGTGGTTGCACAGGTTAAGTCACGGTTCTCGGTTTTATTAATTTCATATTCCACATCGAATCTTGATGTAGAGGAGTATGAGACGCTGTTGATGTAAATATTTGTTTACTATCACTGAAGCGGGAAAGAAAGTGCAAGATAAACAAATTTCCCATCAACAGTAACTTATATTTCGTTCCGGATCCTTCACAATACATTGGCCTCTATGTGAGGTCAGACAGGAAGCACGCCGACGAGGTTTTTGTCTCACCACCTATTCCAAAACCGTCCTTCGCTCTGCTCCTCTCCCATCTTCACAAAATGTTTCAGTATTTCCCCAATTTCTCTTCCCCATACCTCGAACCATCCTACCTCTACTCCTCCTTTCACCCAGTCCAATTCCCTTTCCAGTATAAATCCAGATACTCTACCACTTCCCCAGTTTCTTCCCTCCTCCTCACTTTACTTGTGGCACTAGGCAACTTAAACGTTCCACTCCACCTTCTCCTACCACATCCTCTTCTGCTCCATGGACATCTGTCCCCTCTTTTCCTCACATGAGAACCTTTTGTTTTTCAGAATTCCTTCCGCAACTCCCTCCACACTTGAAGACACTCGAAAAAGTTCCTAAACATAACCAAAGGGAATACTCTACTCCCTCATTAACCCTTCAATCCCAGTTCCACTTCCTTCTACATTCAAAGTATTTGCCGATAGCCATCCTCCTCCTCATGTTCCTTTTACCTCCCTCCTCTTACCCTTTCCCAACACACCCCAGCCACTCCTCCATGTGCACCATTCCCTCTTCGTTCCCAATTATTGGTACCGTTCCAAACTGGCTGCTCACGTGAATTCCCTGTCGCAACAATGTCCTCCAGACCCCTCCCCTGTTGACATTCTTCCTGATATTTCACCAGTTTCCACAATTCCCTTTTTAATTCCCCAGATTATTCTACGTATCCAACACCCATATATACCCATATTACGCGTTGATTGTTTCATGATGGCTCTTTTGCCAGTTTTCCTTAAACAATGTTCCTCTTCCTTCCCCAGCCACAGATGCACTCTTTATCTCATCTAATCGCCCCATACCCTTAACACTTTCCTCTTTTACAAATCTTTATTTAATTTGCGCCCCCTTTATATTCTTTGTACTAGCATCTTATCCTATAACGCTCTATAACCTACGATATCTAACACATTTCATCCTATTCGTTTACTCATGTTAACCCTTTTCGCCTCAATACCTTACTATAGTGTTATATGACCTTTGATATAATGCACATTTATTTGTTTCAACCATTAACCATGACCTCTCGAAGTTCCAATTGTGGTGCAAATACAGTAACTAATACTTTACAAATAGGTATGCTATTTTGTGTCAGCGACAAGTGAAGAATTTATACACTAAGAAATACCTTAAAATACGTTTGACAGAAACATGATATATTCAATGTCGGAACAAAGATGAAAGTCAAACGAGACAATGACAGTCCTTTAGGACCGACCATGTGGGATATGCAGTGGGTGCAAGATGTGGAAATTGCTGACGGTCATCCTGGGGATCCAAAGCACACGTTTTTTTTCTGGACATTACAAAGCGATTTTTTCTCTTTTTTTAAACCTCGATCATGACCAGAGATTCAGGTTTGAAATACTCGAAGGTGGAGGCTGGACGGAGAGGAAGATGAGGATATAGTGAGTCAGCTAATGCGCATCCGGGTACTACCTGGGCTGCATGGAAAATCTTTTAGTCTCTGAACATTATAGAGGGAAATGGGAAATGAGAAGCCGCGGTGGCTGTGGTGGAAGAAGCAGCTCTCAAAAAGAAATCAAACGTGTAACACTGGAAATGGTGGGTGAAGTAATGAAAGGAAGACGTTGTGAAAGATAAATTAGGGAAAGCTGAAAGGCAAAATTGAGGACAGCTTAAAGCAGACTTCGAAAGCGGTTTCATATTTTTTATAGTTCTAATACACCATTTATAGAATTGCATGTGATGTCAACTGACACAACAATGAGTGGGCAAATAAAGAGAAATGGGGAATGTTAATAAGCTGGGAGGAGAAGCGAAGACGAGGTCGAGCGCCGCCCAAAGCCTCCCGCACAATGCCGTTTTTAACCTCCGCATGAGATCAAGTTTTTGTGGGTATCGCAGACCTGCGGCGATTCTTATCTTTTTGTCGTAGGCGAAAAAAGAACAGAAAAAGAAAACAGTCTGGAACATAGGTGTTTTTTATTTGGGAAATATGCTTCTTTTGCTTTGAAATCTCATTGTCTCTGCCGTGATTAAAAACAGGTAGCGCCAGCCAGGTACACTCCAAGGTAGACCTGAGGCGGAAATTACACAACTTGAATAGTTCATCTTGTGTTACGCTGGAGGGGCACGGTGTAATTTTGGATGATGGTGGTGCTGACGAGGATGTAATAATGATAATACATAACAATGGTAATGATAATGGTTATGGTGATAATGATAATAATTATGAAAATAATGGTAATAATAATAATAATGATAATAATACTAATAAAGATGATGATGATGGCGATGATGATGATAATAATAATGAAGATAATAAAAATGATAATGATAATAAGAAAGTATTGTTAATAATAATGAAAGTATTGTTAATAATAATGAAAGTATTATTATTAATAACGAAAGTATTATTATCAATAATAATAAATAATAATAATGATAATGATTATGATAACAATGATAATTATGAAAACTATTATTATAGTAACAATAATAATAATAATAATAATAATAATAATAATAATAATAATAGGAATTATATCATTATCACTAATAATAATAGCAACAACAATAATAACATTAATAGTAATAACAATAATGACAATGACAATAATAATAATGATGTTGATATAGAAATAATGAAAATTATATAAAAAATTATAATGATTATGGTGATAAAATAAGAACAGCAATAATGATAATATCGATGGTGATAATAATATTAATTAAAATTATAATAACTATGATGATAACAATATTAATAAAAAGAATGAAAATAATAATAATGATAATAATAGTGATATTAAAAACATAATGATAATAATAATAATAATAATGGTAATAAGTGATAGTATTAACAATGATAATGATGATAAAAATAATAAGAGCAATACCAATAGAGATTATATTATCATTGATAATAATAACAACAATAATAATGATGATAATGATAACAACAAAAGTAATGGTAATAATAATAATAATAATAATAATAATGTTGATAATGATACAAAAAACATTTTCGCACTCTGGGTTCCAATCAAACTGTGTTCCTTTACTGTCTATGATGTGGCAATGCAGGCAAAATTCTTCACGAATCTGTGGCAAGAAGTGCAAAATCCAAGGGAGCTCCACACCTCAATTTTTACCGGATCTGGCCGTGACCTCACAGCAGCCACCAAATAATCGCTCCATGAGTTGTTCGAAGGTGGCAGGGGCATTACACAAGCCAAACAACATAACTCAGAATTACTACACACCCTGGCCAAACGAGAACACTGTTTTGTATTTTTCTACTCCTGACATCTGCACCTGGTGGAATCCTGACTTCAAATCCAGTGTAGAGAATCACCGCGTATCCACCAGTCTAATATGTCATCCACACATTTGAGAGAATATGCATCCTTGATGGTGACTGTTGAAAGCGCGGTAGACAACACAAAGGCGTTGAGAACCATCCTTCTTAAATAACACTACCGCCGATGACCAAGAGCTATTCGACTTCTCTACTAGTTCTTGTGCTACTACTTCAGAGACTGTTTGTTCCATCTGACGTCGTTGTACAGGTGCTATCCTTTTCGGGCTATGATTGATAGGACGACTACTGCTAGTATCTAGTCGGTGCCCAACGTCCAGGTCTCCCGTGGAGAAAATGTCTGCATAGAGGTATGGTCACTTCTGTAGCTTCATTGTTTGCTCCTCTGTCAAACCTTGGCTGCTCCTTTGCATATGTTCTCGGTGCTTGGGTTACTTTAGTTCTTGAAATGCTGGCATGAAATTCCTTTACTGCCATTTCTTCTTAGACTAGGGTCACTTCCACCCCTCCTACTAGCAGAGCTACAATGCAGGGGCCCTATATGTCTACCGCATACACTGACAGTTTGAAAATTTCTGCATAGAGGTATGGTCATTTCTATAGCTTCACTGCTTGCTCCTTTGTCGAACACAGGATGCTCATCTGCAGATGTTATAGGTGCTTGGGTATCTTAGTTCTTGAAATTCTGGCATGAAATTTCTTTACTGCCATTTCTTTGACTAGGAAAACTTCCACCCCTCCCACTGGCAGAGCTAGAATGCAAGGATCCTATATGTCTACCGCATACACCGATAGTTTCTATTCTAGGTTACCCACCCCAATCAGTATCTCTCTAGGACCTTGCAACGGTACAATGTCCCGTGACATACATCTGACTGGATGCAAGAGGAAGGTCCTGCAGAACAATGACGAAAGTTCTCTCTGCTCCAATGTCAATCGTTAAACGGCAAGGTCTTCAATCAATCGAACCTTCAACATCAGTACCTATGCAGCAGCAATTTGAATTGAGTGGGGCCTAGATGGTACTGGCTGGTGGTTTGCTATGGGCACTTCATTGACATATGGCCCAACTGTCCACATCCCCAGCAGCAAACTTCCACTCAGGTTCATCCTTCACCCTGCTAGATGCTTGCAGTGAAGCTGGGAGATGCCCCACAATTTCCACTGCTTGACCCTTAAGGCTGGACTAGTACTGCCATCTCTTGCTCATCCCAAACATAAGCTATAGCTAATACCTCAAACTGGGCAATATATGCTTCCAGGGATACCTTTTCATCAAAATCCTGAGGATTCCTGCGAGTTCTAATAACAGCTGGGCTCAAACAATCTGAAGCTGGAGGGGAAATATGAGCAGGAATCACAAAAGAGGATGGAGGCACAACTGTCGCTGGGAAGTGGTTAGGCGGCGAAGGCTGTGTGGCTGTAGCAGAGGAAACGGGCATCTTCCACTTTTATGCGTGGGCTCATAACACAGTATCATCTCCAATCAGTCATTTACTGCTTGAACTGCTGCAATTATCTCAACAAACGACTGCCTTCTTCACTTCATCAAACTCACATTGCAGTTCATCTCTCATTTCTTTCCCTTCATAAAACTCTTCCTGGAGTTCCTCCATAAGTCTTTGTTTCCCATATTCATCTTCTATCTGTCTTTTATTCCAGTTTACCTTGTGTATCACACATTCACTGCTTTTGATTTTCCAAAATTTCACTTAGGCCTATCTTTTTACGAATGTCATTCATATCTTCCTGAATTTCTTTTTTGTTTTTACATGTCACACATTTCGTTCTGAATTCTTTCCTGATTACATCCATTTCACTTTTCAATTAATTAATCAGTTCACGCACTTTATTTCTTGCAACCGTATTTTGAACCTGGTTTTTAATAGCCGCCATTACGTCCGCTAATGCGGTTCGTCGTCGCCAGCCATTTTGGTTATTATTCAATAATAATAGTGATATCTCACTCCTGACACCAAATGGAACGTGTGTGACTTTTCCAGGCTGGCGAAGACAAATGAAAAGATGAAAACTACAATTCTTTTTTTATTGTTCTTATCATAGAGAGGCAGGTTATGCATGCTGGGATATTAACCCTCTATCGCCCGTCGTAACGAAAAAGATGCGTGTGAAATAATTCGGCGATATAGGGTTAACATAAAAGTGGATATAATCTTCATAGCAACAGTATATCGAAGCTTCTGGGAGTACACTTGTATGGGGTTCACTTCACTGAATAACACTGCGTCTTGCTCGTTCAGACTTGCCAGTGCAAGCAGGACAACCGAAGCTCCGAGGCCTTCATTGCCCACAATTCAACCAGCTCGAAAATAAACATTCACTATCTTATCATACCGGTGTCTTTAATTTACACGCTAAATAGGTTTGCAGAAAAAAATCCTCTGATAACAATAAAGGGCCATAAATTTCCCTACCAATATCGTATGGTTGCCCGCAACTGTCATTGTTTACATACAAATGCTATTGTGGCATCTCGACCTGCTCGCCCGGATTCGGAGGGCGAGATGGACGTGATAGAATTGTCCCGGACGTGTAAGTTGGGATTCCAAACGGTCATTACATCTTGTCCAACTTGTTGAACGAAGAGTTCCGAACGCAGCTTCAATCCCACAGAGAGCGAAGTAGTGTCACTGGCTTCACTGCTGCTGGCTACTGGCCTCCAACTCTGTTTCAATGTAATTTCGGTATTTGCACGAACGACACTGCACTGGTTTAGCTTAGCATGAAGGCGTAAGTTTACCTGAACTCTTCTGTCATATGAGTTTGTCTTGACACTTCAATGGAGTCTATATTGCCGTCCAAATTGCCTCGTTCTGTATCTTTCCATCCTGACCGCCATGCCCAGCGCCGCTCCTCCCTCAGGTGAGCTTTGAAAAGCGTTCCCTGTACAAGTGAAAGTAGACATGCCCATATGTAGTAGTAGCAGTAGTAGTAGTAGTAATGATAATTATGAAACTAATAATATTAATGTCGAGATCGATATTGATTGAACATTCAAAAGCTACATTAGTTATAATTGTAAAGTCTGGACCACGTACCCAAACTACACTGAAATGTTTATGTACGTATTTTCATATTGAAGGTATACCAGTATAGCAACATTTAGTGTCATAATTACCAGAGTAAATTATGATAACTATCTGTAAATGGTTGGTTATTTTAACCGTTAACAATTTAATGGGGAAGGGCGTCAGCAGAGATGTGTCTTTGTTCTTCACTTGTTGCTTTGAACCCACTCAGACATATTCAGTGCTAGGCAATGTCATGTTTTACCCGGAAAGCGAACCTTGTAATGTTTGATAAGTGCATTGATGTAATTGTTGACTCCATATGTACCGAATTGTGGTAACTCGGATGAGTCATTGCTTTCATCTTGCTCACTTAGAAAGAAAGGCTGAGGAAAATAAGGTGACCCCAACACACTATACCGATAGCCTTGGTGATAGGTAGTTTACTTATTGTTATTTTTTTTTATTTTTCTTGTGAATATAACAACGGAATTTGTCAAAGGTGACAATTTCGGAAGGGAACTATATGTCACAGTAAAGTATAAGAAAGGAAAATGATGAAAGAAGGGAAGGACCAATCAGTTATTCTCTAAGGCATTAGCAGAAAAAATCAGGGAGTTAGGGTGAGTATTCCACTCACATGTTTTTATTATATATATTCGTTTCTCTTTTTGATGAATAAGAAAACGGAACTGGTTAAAATGTTTGTATGATTGTTGCATCTTTGGCACAAACTCCAAGAGAGAAATAAATTCAAACCATTAGGCTCATGGGATGGCCACGGATTATAATTAGGTAAATCAAAATTGGGTTTTCTGAGACAAAATAATAATAGTAATAATAATGATAATTATTATTATTATTCACATTTCATTTTATTTTTATCGTTAATACTTTTACTTTTATTTTTGTCATCATTATTATCGTTATTATTATCATTATTATTATTATTATTGTCGTTATTTTCATCATTATTATTATCATGATTACAATCAATATTAGAATTTTTATCATTTATTATTATTATTATTATTATTATTATTATTATTATTATTATTATTATTATTATTATTATTATTATTATTATTATTATTATTATTATTATTATTATTGTTGTTGTTGTTGTTGTTGTTGTTATTATGATTATTATAGTTATTATTATAATGGTAGGATAAGTACATTATTAATATTATCATTATTATCATTATAACTATTATTATAAAATTTGTACATTATCAGTATTCTTAGTAGTTTATCATCAACGTTGTTGATTACTATTTCATTTATATTATCATGGTCACCCAAAACCGTAAAGAAAAGGAAATAGAAAATACGTTTAATAATTACCGTTTCTAGTAGAAATCCTCACTCAGTTTTCTTTACTTTAACTTTACCAGTTGAAGAAAATAGCGCGTAGATGAAAAGAGGAAAGAAAAACATATTGTAAAAAAGTCCCCTAAAAAATCTTCCAGCAGCCATGCGAGTTTCAGTTTTTATTCTTCTTTTTAATCGTGATAATAGAAAAAGTGTGATGGTGTCGGTTAAAGTTATTGTTAAATATTATGACAAAGAGTACATGGTTAAGCCGTATTGAAAGATTAGGAACTTTAGATAAAGATAGTATCAGACTGCAAGCTTTCAACGTCACAAGGTTGTTGGATAAGGAAAGCATAAGATTTTTCCCTGTAATTTTGAAAAAAATCATCTGTCACCAAACGTTGCTCTCCTTGGTGCATTTCCGCCTTGACGGCTAGGTTCTCAGAGACTCGTGACAAATGCTCTGAGACATGACAAAAAAAAAATCCCCTCTTAGCTCCCAAGTGATCGCCTGCAATCCCGCTTCATATACCGTACGATTCTACAAAATACTTTTCCATTTCATCTGACGTTAACAAACTAATTTGTCTTGTATTTTTCGAACAAAAGTTCGTAAATATTTGATTCCTGGAAGATGTGTTATGGTTGTGATTTTTTTTTATCATTGTATGCTGGCTTGAAAGAAAGTATTTCTTGAAAGAAAGATGGTGAAAACGGAAAAAAAGGAATATGTGAAAGTCTAG
This sequence comes from Penaeus vannamei, assembly GCF_042767895.1. Lineage (NCBI taxonomy): Eukaryota > Metazoa > Arthropoda > Malacostraca > Decapoda > Penaeidae > Penaeus > Penaeus vannamei. The sequence goes on from NC_091552.1 coordinate 37,692,178, forward strand.
ACCGACACACCCATGTACTTTGAGACTAACACTAGGAAAAAAAGTGCAAGGTAAAGAATCATGCATGTCGCATACATATTTTCTGTTGAATATATTTAGCTTCATTCTCAACAAGTGTTTTGCTTTTTGTATGGTTATCGTATTTAAGCATATTTATCGTTGATTTTATATGCGTGCATGTGAGGGCGCGCATATATCTTATACAAAATACTTCATCCAGCGCAGAACAGTAGACATGAACAATGATCAACTGACGGTGAAAGTTATAGCAAGCGAAATAGCTGTCTCTATCACGACCTCACCAACTAGCCTCGCTGGCCATGTACCCTCTGAGCCGCTTCTGTATGGTGTTCATGTTGGCCTTGCAAGTGTTAGGCTTGGAGATGGACACGCTACAGAATTCTACAAGTAAACATGAATGCAATCGTAATGCTTGGAAAATGATCATCGGTGAATTTATCGGTCAATGATAACGGCTGACATTTGAAACACTTTTTTCTCCTCTTTACTTCTTGTTACGAAATCCTTAATTATGCAGATAATCGACATTGAAAGAGGAGGGTCAATAAAATCGACATATCGAAGGAGCTGCGCTAGAAAATATTTTACGTCAGTAGTATGGATATACTATTAAGCGTCAGCCAGTGAAATTTTCGTTTTGCAGAGGTACCAAGGTCGGCGTCCAGACCTGACCACAGTCTCTTACCTAAAACCAGTTAGGCAAGTACTTGATGTATCTGATAAACTTGCGTTTCGTGTGGCTGGTGTCCTGGATGCATCTGTGGGGCATTTGTATGCATCCTTTGTACCGTACGCACAGTCGGAGGCGAACAGAAAGCACATACCTTCTAGAATCTAGAGAAAGGAAAAGTTCTGCAGATGTATTGGGTAACTGAAATCCTTCCTATTTATATTAACTTGAATGACTGTAAAATTTGGTTTAGGCTTCTTGATAAGCTGTATGTGTGTCAGCGCCAATGTTGGATATAAATTTCATGTAAAAAATTAGAATCAAGTGCACAATTTCACGCTAAAGGTTAAAAGAAACTGAGACCTGCAGCATGTGCAAAGTAGAGAGAAAGGCAATGCGGACGCAGAGTAAAAGGATCAAGTGCCGACGATATGCCGTTGCAAATATGCTCATACTTTTATTGAAAGATAAGCAGGAATCTACAGATCACTGTAGAGGAGTGCAAGTGATATTTTCTCTTCCCCCTAGACTAGGTCCGGTACCTGCATTTTGAACTTTACATTTACTGTGATATCGAGTGATTTATTGATTTAAAAAGGTCATTTCATTTTATGAACGTGGACTACTATCTATCTGCGTATTTGTATTGAACTATTATTGCAATAAATACCTTTTTATTTTCACTAGAATACATAAAATCAACTTGTAAGACTAGCTTGGAACAGGCATTTAGAAACGGAGAGTTGTAATCCTGCAAAACCACTCTCACTGCCACACCCTCAGAATACAGATATTTTCCTTCTAGAATAATGATTACTACGACATTCTCAAGTTAATGTTCGGTTTATTGGTTAATCGGAAACATCTATAACTTCCACGAGAGTTATGGAATAGGATTTTAGGCAATTCATATGTTTCATTATGTACTGCAGGCGCAGCCAATCATCAGACCAAGATTATTTCCCAAAAATGAGGTCACTGGCGGCTAACATTTAACGACAGTGTAATCTCAATTCCGAGAGAGAATATTTTGGGTATTCGTGCTAAGCAATGTAAATACACGTATTTGATATTTATGTATAGCGTATGCTCGTACCATCGGTATTATGTACACCGTAGGATAAAATGAAACAGGTGCAGTTAACACAAGCAAGCACACGTAAATACGTGTTATTTAGAAACAGACGATATAAGCACGGGACACCCTGCAGAATGCTAGAATTTAGCTCTCTATCTGTGCCAAGTCGAAGTGTCTGTAGCGCAAGTAATTTTCCGCCAACATCAGGCACGCCGGTGAGAGAGCCGTCAGTCGACCCTACGGGATTGGCTGGCCGAGTGGCCGCGAGTCTCCTGCGCTCGCCGGCGTCGGTAACGGGCCGCCGCGCAACCCCTTTCCTCACACTTACTCGTCACAAGCGGCGCGGCGGGCTGCTCGCTCTTGGCCGAAAGCGTCCCCCACTGGGCCGGACGAGGCGTAGAAGGTTAAGCTTTTGAAATACTGGAATGCTCTCTGAATCTTATTTTAATCCTTGTAGATTTTATGCGTATACATGCACACATGTAAGTATATATTTGTATATGTGTATATATACATGTGTATGTATGTATATGTATATTTATATAATATATATAATACACACACACACACACACACACACACACATATATATATATATATATATATATATATATATATATATAATATAGATATGTATATAGATATGTATATATAAATATATATATATATATATATAATTATACTCGTATATACACACACATACATACATACATATATACACATATACACACACATGCATGCTTACATATATATATATATATATACATATAATATATATATGTATATATATATGTATATATATGTATATATATATATATATATATATATATATATATATTTATTTATTTATTTATCTATCACCAGCACACACACACACATATTGTGTTTCGTAATCTGTTTATTGATATAGATTTTCCATTATATATATATATATATATATATATATATATATATATATATTCATATATATTATATATATAATGGGAAATCTATATCAATAAACAGATAACGAAACACAATATGTGTGTGCGTGTGTGTATAACATACATTCGCATTACAGCGAGAAGCAGTCTGAGAAATAGAACAATACTAAATTACGGTCGTTAGATTCATCTGCTGACACCGAGGGAGTGGCTGCGCCGGGAAGTGCCAAGCGCGAGTCCTCGTTCCTCCGGTAATGATTCTAAGCAGTTTAAACCTTTAATCCGTTGTATGGCTCAGCGAGAGGTTGGTGTCCCTGAGAGATGAGTGCTTTTGTTTTACACTTAGGTCGACATGGATGATTATACCCCAATTTGCAACGATAGTTCGGATGGTTATCAAACTGATTCGTCAAATATATCGGCTGATTGAGATACTGATTGTTATAAATATCGTCCCGTAATTTTATTGGAAAGACACTGGAAGGTGTTAATGAGATGTAATTTGACAATAAGGTTATAAGGAGTAAGCTTATAGACGGGATGAGGAGATCTGTATTTTCTTCCGCACTGCATTTTAAGAAAATGCTTTATTGAATATAATTAATGGCCTTCGTTGCAAGAGAAAATGGGACGTGAGAACTGAAGGCGAATGCAAGCTGATCTTACAGGTTACAGACTTATGATGTAAGCTCGAATCTCTCTCTCTCTCTCTCTCTCTCTCTCTCTCTCTCTCTCTCTCTCTCTCTCTCTCTCTCTCTCTCTCTCTCTCTCTCTCTCTCTCCCTCCCTCTCTCTCTTCCTCCCTCTCTCCCTCTCCCTCTCCCTCTCTGGCTCTGTATGTCTTTGTGTTTGTGCATGCTTTTGTTGTAGTGTCTTGGCATGTATGCATGTGCGTACAAGGTCATGTACATGTGGACGTCTGCATGTATCCATGATTCACACACTTCTACTTAAACATAAAATTCTGCGTGAGTGTGATGCCAGCAAATGATTGCACTTCCAGCAAAAGACAATAAAGAGAAGAAGGCACGGTGATGGGACCGAGCCACGGATGCGGTCGGCTCGACTGACATTCCTCGCCCCACCGCGCGCCGCCCTTTCTCCTTCCATCCTTCGGAAGTCTTGCATTTTTTACAGGGAATTCCGAGAAAAGAAATCTTGTTGTGTCACTGGAACTTGCTTGCTTGGATGACGTTTTATCTTCAAGAAATTTGTCACATTATTTTTTTCTTCATTGAGTTTCTGTGTATGTCCTCGGATGCAAGCAATTATGAATTTTCCAGGAAGTGTTGAAGGTGTGAAATGGGTAAAAAGTGAGTCATCAAGTATGTTCTTTATGCTATTCCACTCTACAGTCACACGAGGAATAATTAGTTTGAAGAAATCCGTTAAGTATATACAATAGGTAAAAAAAGTGTTTTTACTTTAACAACACAAGTATCCAAGAACAGTTTAGATAGTTATCTTTAGATATACTCGAATTATTTATCAGTTTAAAGGTGTTAATTATTTTCGTTTTTTTCTATTCGTACATTCGTGTGTGTGTGTGTGTGTGTGTGTGTGTGTGTGTGTGTGTGTGTGTGTGTGTGTGTGTGTGTGTGTGTGTGTGTGTGTGTGTGTGTGCTGAATGTTGATACTGTGGTCGAAACACCCACAATGCACAAACAGGTTTATTGAAAATTATACAATAATTTTCCTGTTAAAATCATGGAATTTAAAATGATAACCATAAATACAAATATGAATACAAATACAAATATAAATACAAAAACACAAGTCCACAGACACCTTAATGGAGAAACCCGACGTTAGTAGTTTACACTGTAATTAGTGGAGCAAAACGAATGCTGTTACGGGGATAATGCCCTGTGACGGCAATTCAGTTATATGTCACAGTTGTGATAGATTTTATCGTTGTCGTGTTCATGGTGAAATTCTGATGTTATAGATAATGTTTTCATGGCATTGCTATGATAGTTATGGTTTATTGTGATTTATTATATTTGAGGTGTTCATTTTTAAACGAATCTGTATTTTTTATTTATCTACAATTATATTCGCACCTGTGTAGTGTGTCAATAGTACAATCCATCTATCTGTCTGTCTGTCAATCTAGTATAGTGGAATAAAACCCACCCATCTGTTGGATGTTCAGTCGCAGTGAAGTAGCTTGCTGTTTGTCACAGCTGCTTGCGAGGAGTGATAAGCCTCCGTCACTGTTATTTGTTATTTGTTGTCTTGATCACTTTAATCGTTCGGCCAACCGTTACTACGAGTGTAAAATACATTTATTGGGTGTTTGTGATCCAAAGTTGCAGTTTCTAGAAACAAATCCGAGTATATACAAATAAAGAGTATAGTTCGCTATAGATCGTATCATATAGCATATGAGGAAATAGC
>NC_091552.1:37712268-37719768 GCF_042767895.1 Penaeus vannamei
GTGTTTGTGTGCATTTACAACAACGGCGAGAGCTTGGTGTGCTGCTGGTCATGAGCGGCGGTGTCACGGTTCGTTGGCAGGTTACCGGTGTAGGAACTTTTGTTGTCTCACTGTGAATGTTTCCGTGATATGATGTATTTTTGGGCGATTTTGTGCCGTTGTGTTTTAACGAGGATTTTGTCTTACGTCGGTACCAGTGTTTAACTTGATTTTCATTCGATGCAATGCCCGTGGTGCTGTCCTTCGGAACTCATTGGAATAATCATCATCATTATCACCATGATGTTTACTACATCATCATTATTTTTTATATAACTGCTGCTGCTGCTGCTATCGCTACTCATGATATTACGAGTACTAATACTGTCCTGTAACCATCAGCATTTTCATCAATATAATGATAATAGAAATGATAATTAGTATTATAATGATCATTATCATCATCATTACTATCATTTTGGTTACTATCGTTATTATTATTATCATAATTGTTAGCATGATCATTATTATCATTAATATCATCCTTATCCACATCACATTGTCGTCACATCATCACTAGGAAATTTACGCAATTCTTAGTGCTGTTGCTATTATCATCATACCTTAATGTTTTCCGCATCCTTCTGCAGTGAACGGACAACAAAGACCACCGGAAGCAGTGCCTCTCACTCTCTCTTTTTATCGCTGAAACTCTAACTTTCTCCATCTCATCAACAGAGAATACCCAAGCGCTCATTCTAAGAAAAGCAGCAGGTGAGACACTGGCGTAAACCTTTTTTTTCCTTATGGTTATAGACTCATTCTTGAGGCAGTCTCGAAAGCAGATAGACGAATTATAACAATTCTTCAAAAAACAACAAAAATTTTAAAGGTAATAATGATAATAACCACAATTTATTGCACTCTGAGCGGAGAAGTAGAGCAACATTATGTGATGATGAACGTGACTACATCCAGTGATCACCTTTCTTGTAAATGGCATTAATTCTATAAGTAGGTCTGCAATTCCGGATCTACTGGTCGGGGGTGGGGGTGGGGGGGGGTCACAGTGTGGGGTTACTGCCTCTTACTGTGAAGCTTGCCTCACTTACTTTTTAGTTTCAAAATTTGTAACGGTAAAACATGATCACTAAATTTTCCGCTTCTAAAACTGTAACTTTGTAGCACAAATAGCCACTGTTCCACAAGCTGCTCATATAACTTGAAGACTTATGTATTTCTGCCCTCATATCCTCCTGCCAAAACTTCTTGTCCCTACTTTGACTCCATGTAAAAATCTATATCCGCCTTGCGTGTAAGATAGCATTCGTGATACCAGTGTACACGCAAGGCCAGTTAATTTGGAGAGGAAATAATAATCCCCCCTGAGTACAGTGCTTTGTTTTATCATTCATATCAACAATAAAATTATTTGTACTTCACCGCATGCACTTTCATTTTTAGCTGAAAAACAGTATATTTCAAAATGGAAAGGAATGTAGCAAGCTGAATATCAGCGCAAGGTCGAGAATCAAACGTTTTCTACAGAAAATGTTCATTCCCAGTTTATTATGTAGTTGTACGCTTTGTGCATACAGATAGCGCACATAAACATTATCTAGTTTGGCAGAACGATTAAGTATAACTGTCATTTTCGTGTATACACAAGCCATATATTTTTAAATAATAACAATGACAGCGATTTTTCTGTTTCAGTCAGTGGTAGATCATTCGTGCAGGAATGTTGTCATTAAGTATTACTGCAAGACAGACGAATGCAAGAGGGTTTGGCTTACATTTCCTTCGTCTATTTTTAACAGTGTTTTAGTGCCTCAACGAATAGGCAATGTTAGATTACTACTGTATTAATTGCAGGAATAGACAGGTTATTGGTGCCTGATATAATTTTGACATTTGATTTTTATTGCCAAACTCGAACGAATAGATATCAGCAAAATACTACTGTATATTTGATGGTAGGAATAAACAATTTGCATATTTTAAGTTTATTGGTAATTTTTAGTCTTACTATCTTATTTTGGCATTTTCTCATGTCAGTAATATAATCAGAAGAAATAGATAATATTCCTTATTAATTTGATTAGACTGCAGTGACAAGACAACTTTCACCAGTTAATGAAAAAACATATAATGCGATATTTCGTCAAAGCTTTTAGATGCACCACCTTAAAACCACAACTGCATGCATGGCAGTTGTGAAAGCTGATCCGAGGGTGCTGTGTCTTCGGGTCGCAAAGTCATCAACGTGAAGTTTCCTTTCTTTTAGGAGAAAACGGTGTCGTGTTTGGAAAATTGGAAATGTCTAATCACCTCCTTACTTTAAAAAGGGACTGGGATTACGATCGTGTAATGGGATGATGATCAGTACTTAGTCGGTTACGGTCATCGGTAAAAAGAAAAAGAAACAGAAAGAGAGAGAGAGAGAGAGAGAGAGAGAGAGAGAGAGAGAGAGAGAGAGAGAGAGAGAGAGAGAGAGAGAGAGAGAGAGAGAGAGAAATATATATATATATATATATATATATATATATATATATATATATATATATATATATATATATATATATATGAACATGTAATCTACATAAAGAGATCACTTGACATCATACTATCCTGGAATACTGCGACCTAGGAATCATTTCCTGATCAAATAGTATGGAAAGCATGCAAGGAAGAACTCCGCTGCGCCTCCTGCTATTCTTTCTTCCGCATTTTCATGGGCATCACTCTGCCTTGAACCTCTCTCGGCTACTGACCCTTCGTATGACTCTGATAAAAAAGAAATGAAAAACATGGCCGCTTCGATTCACTTTTACCAGCCACTTCATGCCCTTTCCTCTTCTGTCGAATCATCCTTCCAATCGGCCCTGCAAAATGGCTGGATTAATTGGCAGGATTTTCTTTATTTGTGCTGATTTGGAGAAAAAAAAAGACTATGAATCCCGAAGTGATTACATCTGGGCTTGGTCGTAGTACCATGATTCGCTGTTATCAATATTTTTTACACACTTTTCTCTACGTCTTCTCAAACAAAACAATATGACTGGGTATTCTGCAGATACATAGTGAATGTTCAGGATGTACAAATATTTTACATATCTATCTATGTTATTTTTGAATCCTGATATTTCTATCACGTAAAGAAAATGATCTTGATATTAATAACCGATGACAATATTCACAAAGAGACAATAAAACGCTTATAATGCAATCTATACAGACCAGAATGAGAGTTGGAGTTCCACCAATGTCTGGGAGCGACGTGAGAGTGGTTGTAATGAGTTTGTACAGAGCGGATGCGCTGGTTGTACTTCGAGTGGTATTCTGCGTAATGGCAAGCGCATGTGAGGATATGGCGGGGATTCTAATCATATTCCGTTGCTAAGATGAGGCCAAGTTTCCAGTCGAGATAGAGCACATATACTTAGCAACACATACGAGTATACGTAGAGGATTTACGTGAGCCAGGCGATTGATGGGTACGACTGATGGTTAAAAAATGCCAATTATTCATACTCTGATCTCACTAAACACAATTCACCGCCACGCATGTTGCACTCAGCGTAACTACGAGTTCCAGAAGCGATGTGGTTGGGGACACAAAAGGGATGGCGAAGTTAGCGCGACTAATCATTTCGGCAAGGGTGATGGTTGTCCTTGGGCGCTGTCTGGTTTTCGAGGCGCAACGTATTTGCAAATGTTTATAAGTATTGCTTTGCTCTTGCTCGTAAGCTATTGTCATGGTGACAGTTTGTCTCGCAGCTTCAATCTCTCGGCATTCTATGTCAGCAACTTTCTTATGACACTGGGTGCTAGTCAAGGCCGTACCCAGGGATGTGTTTGGGGAGGGGCGAATAATCGGTACTTATTAAGGCAATGATTATTAATTGATAATGTAATATCGATTACTTTCTTCCATCAAATAATGTAATGCATAGTATATGCAAAATCACTATTTAGATATTCAGAATTGCATTATACAAAGAGCAATAAAGTTATCTATTGTCAATTTGGGAGTTAATTTATGACCTCTTCACTGGCTCCGCCCCAAATGCTAGATCCCTATCTATCGGGAAAATAAGTGTGAAATGACCGGGGTTCACTCCTTTCAAATGTACCTAGCTACTAGTCTATTTACCTTGGCACTTTTTATCATTTCTTTGATTAGTTATTTGTATCAACAACACAGGCCTCAGGGCATAATGGTTTAACAGTCCCTCTGCGATTCGTGTTTACTTTTCTTTCAGTCACCCAATTCTTACCGTCATTATCTTTACTTCGTTTTATACTTATTTAACTCGTCATTTGATATCTTATATTTGCTTTGTAATTTTCGTCACTAGTATCTATCTAAAGGAACTTCAACCTAGCTGCCTTTATATCGCCTTCCCCCGAGATATGACACTTCAGATCATCTATTCAGAAAAAAAAATGAATTCCTTAAAAAAATTATCTTTTACCTTACCGCTACCAACTTCATTTCGTTAAATGCCCGCTTACCTCGTTGAATAATTTCCCTTGCCTCCGTTATGTGCTCCGCCCTCATCCACCAGAGGAAACTTGGAATACGAGTTTACACTAGCTCGACAAACCCCAAAGGAGGACTCCAAGATCATTCTCTTTTTATGTAACTTCTTATCCTTCATCACTCCCCTGCCACCTTCCCCTCCGCCCAAAACTAGACACATCCTGCACTCAATCACGTCGGGCAGCGTTGTTCAGAAGCGTCCAGTTTTTGTTGCTGTTAGATTGTACTTGTTTTCATAATTAAAAAAAACATCGCTCTCGCTGTCACTATAGTAATTCAGCGAGGATGTCAATATCAGAAAGGGAAATAATTATGATACGGATATCTATATTCTATTTTCCTATGTGAATGATTCATGTTATGAACATTAACATCAATAGTATCAATAATGTCATTGCATTTTTTATCCTTTGTAGTAGGATTAACAGGAATCGTGTGGTGTAGTAATGTCACTGTTAACTATGGTGAGTATGATAATGATAGTAATAATAATAATAATGATATTGGTATAGAAGATATCATTTTAAAACTGTTGATAATTAATAGCGTTGCTTCAACCCTTCATCCGAAAACACTCGTATCTAAAAGATGAAAATTAAAACTTTGATGATCATATGGACTTTAATTTATTAGAAACATTATACATTAGGAATCGTGTCTTTCTCTTTATCAAACAACTTTTTGCTCTTTCTATATGTTTGTGTGTATTTCCAAACATAGACAAACACACAGACCCACAAGCACGTGCGCGCATATATATATATATATATATATATATATATGCATATATATATGCATATATATATATATATATATATATATATATATATATATACATATTTAGCGAGAGAGAGAGAGAGATGGATAGATAGATATAGACATGCATAGATGAGTGTGTGTGCGTGTACATATATACTCGTATGAATGTATTTTTGAATATCTTGTACATAAATATATACACAAATATATACATTTATACATACATGCATATATATACATACATATATATATATATATATATATATATATATATATATATATATATGTCTATACAAATACATATGTGTGTGTGTGTGTGTGTGCGTGCGGAGAGAGAGAGAGAGAGAGAGAGAGAGAGAGAGAGAGAGAGAGAGAGAGAGAGAGAGAGAGAGAGAGAGAGAGAGAGAGAGAGAGAGCATAACATACAAGACGAGAATATTCACATCTTAATGCAAAGCTGAATGTAACACTGTATAAACGCAAACGGATCTATACTTCTGCTTGTAGTTCGACACCATCGTTTCATTTTCAGTAAAAAGAAGTTTTACCTTCCGGCGCGTGTTATAATGATAAGTAATCTTCACCATGTTTTTGTATGTGCACGTGGTTATCTAATATATACTGACCTTGCAGAAGTAATAATTAGGTGGGATTTTCTATGTCATAAAAAACGCGCGACTGAAGCACCTTTGATTCAATCGTAACACCACGCCACAATCTCCCTGATTGAAATAAATTGATATCTTCCGGTACATTATCGTCAATTAGTTACCCTTGTTTAAGATAAGATGATGGGGTACATAGGGTTCTTGCCCACAATTTGTTGTCCCGTGTTCGTTCATATCGCCATGTGCCACCAATACTCTCCCACTGTGGAACTGCGGGATTTACAAAACTTTCTATTCCCTAATTGGCTGTTTCTTTGTGACGTCATTGATCTAAACGCTATTTATCTACGACGTCACCGATCTGAAGGCAAATCAGCCTCCTATTGGCCAACGCGTCTTTACGCGAGAGCTTCTCCGCTAGGTTGCCAACTGCCGCAGCCGCTCGTCGCTTCAGTGCGCGTTGTGACCTTAGTGCGTGCGGACGTGTTTGGAGTGATGTACACAACGGAGTACTGTGAATGATATTTTTGTGACATACTTATCAAGATGCGCAGAATACAATGTGCAGGTAATGCAAAGTCAATGTGGACAAGGGCGTTATTGAATGAAGTGAATAAAATCACCACGTTATATAGGCATATGCTCATGATATCGATGAAAACAAAACGCGGAATTACACTGTGGTTTCACCTGGCTGTGTCTGCCTCTTTTGAATGAATGGTCTGGACTCTGGATTATACGTTTTCCTCCTCTTCTCTACAGGATTTGTAAGAATCGATACCATCGTAGAGTGTAGACCATTGGCCGTTTTTTTGTGTTGTGAAAGTCGTGTTAGATTCGTAAAGGTTGACATTAACCCTTATGTTTGTTGTCATTTCATTTAGGTTGATTTCAGTAGTTATTATTTTCGTACACAACTGAATAAGTTCCACAATACGGACTGACTCGAAAAATTTAGTTGTCTTCACTAATAAGCTGGTACTTCTCAATATACCTACCTCCTTTGACCTTTTAATCCGTGAAGGACGTTTTTTTCTCCTAAATTATACCTCCTCTGACCTGCATATTAGGGGCGTCATTTCAGCCTTTTCATTTTTAAGCTATAACCAGACCTTAATTGGTGTAATTTAGTTTAAAAAAATATCCAGGGGGGGCAGAGTCTTGGAGGGGGACTTTTCTAAGCACCCCCTCCCCTCAGCTGACACCCCAGCTGTATACACAAAACTTGTCCAAATATAGGTAAACCAGGACACAAAATATTTGTTTGAAGTAGAAGTAATAACAATGGCAGATGGGATGGGTGATTTGTGGCTAGCCACAAAACCCTGTGAATTTATAAGAGCAAGATGTTGCAGAAAATTCTGAGGAGTTAATATTCAAGCCTTCAAAACAAGTATCAAGTTGATAGGAAATTTTGAATGATAGTTGCATAAGGAGAGAAATCTTTGGAGCCTTTTTAAATTAATCCACACTTTGAAAGAAGAGCAAGATTTATGGTCATAGTAAACTTGTGTACTAATATTTATACAGTGAAATAAAGTTGACTCCCTTGTATGGAGCTGACCAAAAATATCATAATATATTTTTACATAAAGTGAATATATTAGA